>NC_037288.2:12700000-13000000 GCF_000002775.5 Populus trichocarpa
GGTGTAGGAGTGACAGTTAGTACACCCCTGGGAGAGAATATACATATTGATGATATTTATAGAGGGGTAAAACTATATATTGGAGGGTTAGAGTTGAGGGTAGATCTTACGCTATTAGAGCTATATGATTTTAACTTGATTCTGGGTATGGATTGGCTAAGTAAACATAAGGCACAAGTGGATTGTTTCACCAAGACGGTGACAATCCAAGGAATAGGTGATAAAAAAGTAGTGTTTAAAGGGGAAAGAAAAGTAATTCCAAGTTGTGTAATCTCAGTCTTGGTGCCTAGAAAATTACTGAGGAAGGGTTGTTCTGCTTGGTTAGTCCATGTAAGAGAGCTGGAAAAGGGTAGCATAGATTTGGCTAGTATTCCTGTTGTGAGGGAGTTTCGAGATGTATTCCTAAAAGAGTTGCCTGGATTACCTCTAGTTAGAGAAATTGAAGTTTCTATAGAAACTATTCCAGGAGTTTCTCTTAAAGCCCAATCTCCTTATAGGATGGCACCTATGGAATTGGCGGAACTGAAGGTCCAGATTTAGGAATTGTTAGATAAAGGCTTCATCCGGCCTAGTAACTAGCCCTGAGAAGCTCCGGTATTGTTTGTAAAGAAGAAGGATGGCACCCTTCGTTTGTGCATTGATTATCGTCAATTGAATAAAGTGACGGTGAAGAATAGGTACCCACTTCCATGAATAGATGACTTGTTTGATCAGTTGAAGGGTGCTAGGGTGTTCTCTAAGATAGATTTGAGATATGGATACCACCAGTTGAGAATCAAGGAACAAGACATACAAAACACTACATTCCGAACCCGTTATGGGCATTACGAGTTTTTTGTGATGCCTTTTGAATTAACCAATGCTCCGGCCATGTTTATGGACTTGATGAATCGGGTGTTTCAGCCTTACTAGGACCAATATATGGTTGTATTTATTGACGATATCTTGGTGTATTCAAACTCTCACTTGGAGCATGAACAACATCTAAGGGTTGTGCTACAGACTTTAAGGGAGAATCAATTATATGCAAAGCTGGATAAGTATGAGTTTTGGCTCAAGGAAGTAGTATTTTTGGGCCATGTAATATCCGTAGAAGGAATATTTGTGGATCCAAGAAAGGTTGAGGCTGTGTTAAAATGGGAAAGGTCTACCAATGTGACAGAAATCCGGAGTTTCTTTGGTCTTGCTGGATATTACCGGAGGTTTATTGAGGGGTTCTCCACCATAAGATCACCTTTAACTAAGCTGGCCTGCAAGGAAGACAGGTTTGTTTGGTCGAAAGAGTGTGAAGCGAGCTTTCGAGAACTAAGGAGAGGCTCACTTCTGCTCCTGTGTTGGCCCTTCCATCGGGGATAGAAGGGTTTATGGTATACAGTTATGCCTCAAAAAGGGGTCTGGGATGTGTATTGATGCAACACGGGCGTGTGATTGCTTATGCATCAAGACAGCTAAAGTCACATGAGGTGAATTACCCGGTTCATGACCTAGAACTTGCAGTGGTGGTGTTTGCCTTAAGAGAATGGAGACATTATTTGTATAGGACACAAGTTCAAATCTTTACAGACCATAAAAGTTTGAAGTATTTGATGTCACAGAAGGAGTTGAACATGCAACAGAGAAGATGGGTAGAGTTAATAAAAGTTTACGATTGTGTTATTGACTACCATCCTGGTAAGGCTAATGTAGTAGTCGATGCCTTGAGTAGGAAGGGAAAAACAGTGATGAATGATATGGAGATTCAAGAACAGGAAAATATAGTGGAATTGAAGAAAATGGGCTTGCGGCTAAGTGTAGGGCCCGAGGGATCACTGTTAGCTCAGTTAAAGATCCGATCTGTGCTTCGAGACAAGGTCTTGGTGGCTCAACAGGCAGATGGGAAAGTAAAAGAGATCAATGAGAGGGTAAACAAGGGTATAGAAAAATCATTTCAAATGTTATTCGATGGACATTGGGTAGATGAATTTATTTGCAAGAGGATAAGACTTTGAAAGATGAAGTATTAAGAGAAGCTCATGAATTTCGATTTGCTACTTATACTAGGAGTACAAAGATGTATAGGGATTTAAAGGAATACTATTGGTGGCCAAATATGAAGAGGGAAATAGCAGAATTTGTGTTGAACTGTGGGATCTGTCAACAAGTAAAGATAGAACACCAAAAACCTGGATGGGAATTACAGTCATTATCAATTCCGAAATGGAAATGGGAGGATATTCTTATGGATTTTGTGACGGGATTACCCAGGGGAAAGAAGGGGAATGATGTCATATGGTGGTCGTGGATTGACTAACAAAATCTGCTTTGTTTTTGCCTATGAAGATGACTGATTCGGTGGATAAGTTGGTAAAATTGTATGTAGATGAAGTAATCATACTTCACGGAGTGCCAGTTTCAATTATATCGGATCGTGATCCAAGGTTCACATCGAGATTGTGGCCTAGCTTGCAACGGACATCTAAGCATAACATTTCATCCTCGAATGGATGGTCAATTTGAAAGGACCATTCAAACTCTTGAGGATCTCCTGAGGTCCTGTGTGCTAGAGTTTGGAGGGAATTGGGTTGATCTCCTGTCATTGGTGGAGTTTACTTATAATAATAGCCATCAAACTATTATTGGTATGTCTCCATATGAAGCATTGTATGAGGAAATATCGTACCCTAATTTGTTGGGAGGAAGTAGGAGAAAGGAAGCTTTTGGGACCTGAAATGGTGCAATTGACAACTCACAAGGTGAGGGTGATCAGAAAGAGGATGAAGGAAGCCTAGGATAAACAAAAAAGTTACGCAGATAGCCGAAGAAGGCCTTTGGAATTCCAAGTGGGGGATAAGGTATTTTTGAAGGTGGCGCCTTGGAAAGGCATCATTTGATTTAGAGTAAAAGGGAAATTAGCCTCGAGATATATTGGCCCTTTTGAGATTAAGGAAAGAATTGGGCCAATTGCTTATCGATTAGAATTGCTTGTATATTTTGATAAAATTCACAATGTGTTTCATGTGTCATTGTTGTGAAAGGCCAAGATAGACCCCTCACGGGTATTGCCACAAGTTCCTATGAAGATTAAAGGGGATCTAACCATGAAAGCTAAACCCGTCAAGATCTTAGATCGAGATGAGAAGTTGTTGAGGAATAAGAGAGTTCCCTTGGTGAGAGTATTGTGAAGAAGCTCTCGAATAGAAGAAGAAACATGGGAAAGAGAATCGAAGATGAAGGAGAAGTTTCTGCACTTATTCTCCAACATAGGTACGTAACTTGAATTTCGAGGACGAAATTTTTACTAAGAGGGGAGAATGTAAATCCCGGGAAAAATCAAGGCTGGATTAAATTAAAAAAAAATAAACTAAACTAAAAAGATGTAAGGAAAAAAAGAATACACTTAAAGAAAATGGGGCCTCAATGCAAATAATAGTTCAATGTCTAGACAATAACAGTTGGACAGTAACAGTTCAATGTCCAGACAGTAACAATTGGACACTAATAGTCCAAGTGATTGTTGAAGAGCAATTTTAACTGTCTTGGAGGGAGAACTGGGTTCTCTTTCCTTCAAAGAACTTGTAGCCTCATGTTTTAGCTTCTGAACGAGACCAATCTCGTTTGAAATGGAGTTCTGTAACTCTAGATATAGTTAAAAATATGAGGAGAGGTCGGACAGTAACGGTTTAAAAACAAGACTGTAATAGTTGGTTAGTAACAGTCCAAATGTTTGTTGATGACCAATTTTGACTGTCTTGGAGGCTGAAATGGGTTCTCCTTCCTTCAGAGAACTTGTAGCCTCATGTCTTAGCTTTCCAACGAGACCAATCTCACTTGAAACGAAGTTCTGTAACTCTAGATATAGTTAAAAATCTGAGGAGAGGTCGGATAGTAACAATTCAATATCTAGACAGTAACAGTTCGAGATTTAAATAGAAACAGTTCAAATATAAAGAAAGGAATGATAACTATGGTTGGACAAAGAACAACAATATTAATGGGTGTAATTAGAAAAACATAAAATATTAAGAAATGACTAAAAGAAAGACTTATTGGCTGTTGATATGGTTATTATAAAACATATCCTTGAGTAAGGAAAATTTATGAGATAAACCTGTGATTTGCAGGAGGGACCACAAGCGTGGTGCAATAGCAGCAGGAGGGGAGCACAAGTAGAGCTTCTATTGCAGGTAGGTGAATCGCACCTATACTTTCTAGTTAAAATCCATGATTTAATATATTACCGATGTGAAATGTGAATTACTGAATATATGTGTATTCAAGGTGAAAGGTTGTTGTGTGAATTGCCAAGTGATGAAATTATCGCTGACAAAGAAAATATGAGAAGTGTGATTTACGGCGTGAACTAGCTAACATTTAGTGTATGTTACGATCCCGGGTAAGGGGATCGCCACGTTTGGACTAACATACATTTAGTGTATGTTAGGATACCGGGTAAGGGGATCAAGCATGTATTGGCTAGCATACATTTAGTGTATGTTAGGATCCCGAGTAAGGGGATCATCTTGCATCGACTCCTACGGGGTGATGATGATGATACCAGTGAAAGTGGTATCGGTAATGCGTTAAGCAAAAATAATCATGATTGATCTTATAAAATCTGAAATGGAGGCTGATAATGAGAGAGGGAATGGTTATTAATAGTTGAACAAGGAAGAGATTCTAATGAAAACCAGAAGGGAGAAGTGAACAAAATATGAATGCATGTTACCCTTTTTAAATTGTTAGATATTCGTGTTGTTATATTTATTATGAAATTCATGTTTCAATAATATGTATTTTCTTTCAGGACCATCATATGCACGACAGGAGTAGATCCTAGCTTATGTTCTCTTCTTGTAATCTAGGTTCTAGGGAGTATACCCTTGTATTTTGTAAACATGAAAATGTTGTATAACTTAATTTGTATAATTAATGTTTAAACTTGATTAAATGAACTTAACTTTGTAGTTCATATAACCATATTTCATGTATATGTATTTATATTTTTATCCATCCATAATGATATTCTGTTAAATAATGTATATCATAAATATTATGTTTGATAGGTGTGATAATATTTGTGGGTTTGAAACCCAGGATGATTGGGTTGGGATTAAGTCAGGAGATGCGAATTATTAGAAGTGTAAACAGGTTACATATCGATAACTTGGGACCTTCCGGTATAGGGGAGACTCCGTCGAAATTTCGGTAAATTTTAATACAAAGACCATGAATATATATATAGAAAAAAAATATTTACTCTGTTTTTCGGACATGAGATTATTGTTTTTATCCCGGAATAGGGGATGTTACAATATCAATGAGAGGACCTATCACTTTGGCATGGCATAGATTTCATTTAAATCCCGACGATTAATTGGGTTTTGAAGTTTGCATGTAATAACTTCATGAAAATCTATACTCTCTATCCTTTTTTATTGTATTCTAGTTTATAATGCATATATTCTTGGACATTGATGGGAGATTAAGAGATTGGTCATGTAACAGCCTGTAATTTAGTACATTCATAAAAGAACTTTGAGCCTTAACTTTTAAAAAAAATGGGTATTTTTTTTTCATCCACCGAACTTATCCGAGACTTGCCGAAATTTCCACTGAAATTTCGACAGAGTTTCCTATATACCTGGAGGTCCCAAGTTATCGACAATCATCCTGTATAGTTATACTCATTTCTCAATCATATCATAATCATGTAGAACCTTAACAACACATCATTCATGGTACATGCCTCACATTTCGCATGCTCATTTCTTTCCCATTAACACACATAATTCATAACAATTGCAAGTAAACAAACTAAGATTACACAAACAGAATAATACATTTTTATGTCCGACACTTTATGTAAAAGGAGTACTATTACATATTAAGTCATTTAGTTCCTTGAAGACAAAATACATTAATGTTCATCTTCTTATTCAATCATACAAAAGGAGACTAGAGGACCTAAAACGCTACTCCTGGCGTGAATCTGAAGGACCTGCAATTTCATAATGTATATAATAAATATAGCATAAAAGGAAAATCACACAATACATGCACAAGTAATTAAACATATATTCAACGATATGCAATCATAGTTCCTTGAAATTCTCATTTATCCTTCCATTATTACGTCTCTATTCATCCTTCCTAGAATCATTCAACATTTTCATTTTGTGTCTTGTTTCACCTCACGACCGCATTTAATTCATTATAATATCTACCATGTGATTTATCTCCCTCTTACTCTATCTCTTTATATCAATTTCAATCCCAACATCTATTATACCCATTATGGCTTTTCCATATAAGTTGTCAAACTCGTCATGATTTCGGTCCAATTTTAGTTTATAAATATATTCAACTTACAAATTTCTTGTGCCCATTTCGACACATTCCAATGTTTCTTTAGATTTTCAGTAAAATCTCTCATTATCATGGAACCTGCCATCATTTTCACAATATTCACATCCGATCCATCTTCAAATAATGTGAATACCATACATACATCATTCTATTTAATTCATCAACCTAATCTCATTTGACCACTATAATTAAGGCCAAATTTAATTATCTATCACTATTATTGGCATTTTATTACACTATTATAATTATCACCAAATTCTTATCATGCCAGCAACAACACGAAACCTTAATACAATATATTTACATTATTAGTCATAATTTCTTTGACATCCTCCATGTGCGCAGGACATGATTCTCAAATTATATCAATTACAATTCATTAATTAATTCAAAATACATCATATATATATATATATATATATATATATATATATATATATATATATATATATATATAGCATTGCATTCCTTAAGTGTATAACACCTACCATGGTTAATGAACTTCTATTCTCACGTCCCAAGCGATACGATATTTGCCTTCATCCTTCACAAGAATTAGATCTTCATCAGTTTCTCTTTTTTTTTTCTTCAATAATCCATAACATAAACACAAATTACCATTTTTGTTTAACAATTAGGTATCGTCCAACATTCCATTTATAATCTGACAAGTCAGTCATCCTGACAATATTAACACCACACAAGTAAGTTTAACTCAAGTTGTATATTCCGGTCATTAGAAAACAAAACTAATGCCACTAGCCCATCACCGGGTAACTAGTTCCTCCGCCCATCTTATTCCATAATTTCCAATCAATATCCGCCTCTTCAAGGCTGAATGAATAATCCTATCAAGATGTCAATCCCCATTTCATTAATATTTTTAATTATTCCCTATCAGAAATATCATTATAATACCTCTCCCCTAAAACTTGGAAGGGTATGTTGACACTAATAAATTTTCATTAGTGTTATTAGTCTCTCATATCAGGATCGGCTAATCAAGTTCATTGTAAACATCAAAATTAATACCACTGATTCATGTTATCGACTATTTCTAACATGAAATAGCCAATCAGATTTTTCTTTCCATAATATCTTGGAATATTTCCGGAAATGTTGATGTTAAGATTCTTGACATCATTAGCTTTCACTTCAGGAATAGCTAGTCAAGTTTCATGTGATTGCCGATATCGACAACACCGGTCGATATCATTAACTATTCTCACCCGAATAGTTAATCAAATTCAGTATCCCTCATTTTCAGGGATGATTATGCCGATGGATGATTATGCCGATGTTAGCAAACCTTATTAACATCATTAGCCTCCGCATTCGGGACCGGCTAATCAAGTTTCGTGTGATTGCCAATATTGACAGCACCGGTCAATATCATTAACTATTCTCACCCGAATAGTTAATCAAGTTCAGCATCCCTCAATTTCAGGGATGATTATGCCGATGTTAGTAAACCTTACTAATATCATTAGCCTCCGCATTCGGGACCGGCTAATCAAGTTTCGTGTGATTGCCGATATTGACAGCTCCGGTCAATATCATTAACTATTCTCACTCGAATAGTTAATCAAGTTCAATATCCCTCGTTTTCAGGGATGATTATGCCGATGTTAGTAAACCTTACTAACATCATTAGCCTCCGCATTCGGGACCGGCTAATCAAGTTCGAGGAATGATCATCAACGAAGTCTATTAGTGTAATTCATATTCTTAACCCAGTCAAGTACTCAAATCCATTTTTAATTTCTCGTTTATTTCACTTTATCCTCTCTCTTTGTGGTTTCACCCATAGACGCAAAGACCAAGAATTTAATAAGTTAGTAAATTAACGCTACGTAAAAAGTGTAGGTATAGAACACCTACCAGCTGCAGAAGCTCAACTCGCTCTTCCTTGTTGTTGTTGTGCCCCTCTTGCAGTCCCTCCTTAAGCTCCTACTATACGAGCTCCTGAGAAGTCGAGTGAATGCTTCTCCTACATTTTTAATATAACATTCTGAATCATTATTGAATCTTCCCGATTTATTCATAATATTCATAAATTCACAAAATCGAATACTTCCGTAAACAATTTCCATGAATGTATTTTATTTTCTTACTTGTCATTTAAATTCATTTACATTAGAATTTATTTACACTAACATTAAACGCCTATTTAATTCAATTTTTCATCAATGATCTTCAATGTCCAAAGGGCATGACTTTTCGTCACCGATTTTCTTTTGTCCCAAGACATTTAATCTATCACCAAACAATGTAATTTAACTTAAATTTCATCAATGACTACACATGCCAAATTTTTCCAAAAGCACACTCAAAATGATTCCTTATATCATAATTCAACTTACAACATGATTTCCCATTCTAACACAACCAAAGTATTAGTCAATCACTATTCTTTATAGAATTTAACTATATCATCACTTATCAACACATCAAACATGACTCAAACATAACACAAACACAACCATCATCATTAAACCCATTGCCATTATCCTTAGTCCCAAAACATACTTTTTATGCTAAACCTCATATTCTGATTCAATATTTCTCAAACCAAACTTAAAACATCATTCTGTAAATTTAGAATTCAATAAATCCAAATGGTGGAATTATACATCATCATCATTAGAATAACATATCCAAAATTAACATACATCCAACGGTTAAACCTCCCGATATCAGAACAATACTGGACTGACCTGAAATTTGGAGACCTGCTGTTCGGGAAGTACAATTTCTGGTAGGAGTGTTCTTTTCCAATCCAAACCGTTCAAAATTTATATAACATCTGGATGAACAACATATCCAAAATCCAGACCAATCCAACGGTGAAACGATGATATAACGGCCGACGAACAAAGCTGTCTTGAAGGGTGATTTTCCAGAAATGTTCCTCCGGTTACAGCCCTCAAATGAAGTCTGATATTTGCAATCCCTCCGGTCAGAATGTAGGTGACATTGAGTATAATAACATATCCAAAACTCAATCTAATCCAACGGTGCAAAGTCAAAATATGGCTGCCGAAGTTCCTGCCCTGTTGCAATCCCAAAACCCATAGTTTCAAATCAATTTATTCCTTCTATTTTTCAGCAAATCAAGCCATTATCATGCAATTAATCTTGAAATTCACATGAACAATTACTCCCCCAAAATATTTACATGAACCCTAGAATTTTAAACTTGGAGGTTTTCTTCTCCTCATGCAAGAACAAGAGAGAAAAACAAAATTACTAAAGGGTATGTTGCTTACCTTTGCTACTTTAACTTATTTCAATGAATTCTTGCAAACATTTACAAAAATCATGTCCTCCTCTTCCAATTTCCAGCTTCTTCTCTTTGTTTCTCTCAAGCTCTATAACTCTCTAAGTTGTCATTTAATTTGTTTTCTTGGATATAATCCTCCTAAGCACACTCCCTTTCGATTTAGCTTGAAGAAATGAAGAGAAAATGAAGAAAATGGGACAAAACAAATGGTCTCCCTCCTGTTTTTCCATTTGCAGAGGACGTGCTCTGTTTTTAAAGAGAGGAGAGGAGAGTATTTGTTTTGATAAAATTACAAAAATGCCCTTATTAATGCCCCTTGTGTCATCTTCTTCAATTTACCCGATTTTCAGTGCTCTTGTAAATCCTTCCCAAACTCCGATTGACACGAAATTCGAACCTAATATAAAATAATATGTCTGGAGATTCCTTATAAAATTTCAGCCCGATCCAACGGTCGGATTGAGATATATCATCGATACCGTAAAACTAGACAATCAATGTCTTTTACGCTAAAATCTGAATTTCATGCATTAATTTATTTACTTAGATCCTCGTGACATTTCCCCTTAATTTATACTCAATAAATTCAATATTACCACATTTATCATTAATTTGTCAAAATACGTGTTTTGACCGGGGTTTACATATCTTCTGGTTTTTTTTTTCTTATTCTTTTATCCATTGAAACTCGTCACTGGTTTCGCTAACGTTACAAGTTTTAAACTAAAAATCATGACTCTCTTTTCGACTTCAACAATACCTTTAAATTTGTTTATGGAGATCATTCTCTCTCTCACATGACACATTTATTGTCATTCCTACTATTTATTTATTTCTTTCATACCGAATATCCATTACTCATCGAAACGTCATTACTTCGATCTTATGTGTTGTTTTTTTTTTCTTTTTATTATTATTATTATTATTTATTTTTATTTACGGGGGTTTACAAGTCATAATTATTTTCAATTTGATTTTATCTATCCTTTCTCGATGACGAGCAAGAGCTAAGTGTGGGGGTATTTAATGCAACCATGTTATTTAATAGTTGCACCCACATTTAACTAGTGTTTTGCCTATGTTTTATATGTAAAATGCCTTGATATTCTTTGTTTTATAATTTGAAAGCACTTTTGGAAGAAAGATGCAAAAAGGAGTAAATTGGATGTAATTAGCAGATTTGAGTTCTAAAGGTTGAATTGAAGTGATTCTAGTGGCATTAAAAATCTTACATCCATACCTTTGTGGACATTTAAGGCAAGAAAATAAAATAAGAAAGAGCATGGAAATCGCAGCCTTCAAAGTCAAATCTTGCAATCTATTAGTGTTGACCTTTGGCCCAACTTGAGTAGCTAGAGCTACAGAAGTTCAATTGACATAAAGTCAATTGTTTTGGATTCCTGACTCAAAGACCTATCCACGCTCCAAATGTCAACAAAAAAAGATCTCATATGAGGGAGATATGATTTTTCAAAGATAACAACTGAATTCTGTCAACAAACAGGTTTCGTGAAGAAACGAGTCCAAATTGCGTTTTGAAGCATCTAAATCGACATCTAAGTTTTTATTTCAGCAATTTAGCTCCTCTAAGTCAAAGCTTGAAGATTTCATGCAAGGCTATTTCTCCTTTTTTAGGACAATAGTTAATGAAGTACTTAAATGTAAACTGTCTACTTAAGGGAGGACTATTTTGTAAAATAGAGACTAGGGTTTCCTAGGGATATATAAAGAAAGAGAGAAGGGATAGAGCATAGAGAAGAGGAGAACGGTCAGCCAAGGGAAAAATTCATGAGAAAGGATTGCCTGGAATTATTGATCATTTTGGTTGGTGTACCTGGGATGCCTTTTATCAAGAAGTGACTCAAGAAGGGTTAGAAGCTGGGCTATAAAGTCTTGCTTCTGGTGGTACCCCGCCAAAATTTGTGATCATTGATGATGGATGGCAATCAGATAGTGGTGACCCAGAAGAGGAAACCAATGGTCAAGATGTGAAGAAACAAGATCAACAAGCTTAGGTTGACTGGGTGATTAGTACTTAAAAGTGTATTTTTATCAAGGTTTTATATCATTATTTTGCACTTGAAGTATCAATATCTCCTTAACTAGAGCATGTTTTATAATAACATATCTAATAATATAAGATATGATTAGTACTTAAAAGTGCATTTTTATCAAGGTTTTATATCATCATTTTGCACTTGAAGTATCAATAACTCCTTAACTAGAGCATGTTTTATAATATCATATCTAATAATATAAAATACCTTTAATTTATGGTAAATATTCATCTTAAATGCAGGCCTATCACATAAATCAAGGGATTGATTGATGAATTTAACTACTGAAATTAAGAAGACAAAGAGAGGGTTAAGATTAGAAAAGAGATGTTGGTTCAGTCCAAACTGGAACACTGTTCAGTCATTGGGTCATATCTGGAGCTGTAGATCTTGGATTTCAATTTTGTTTATATGGCTAGAAATCTAAGACATAGGCATAAAACATTTATGATGAGTCCAAGACTCAATTCTGCTGTTTGGTAGTCCAAATCTTAGCAACAACGAAGAAGTCGAAATCTGTCCTGCAGCCCAGACACTATTCAGTGTTCAGCACATATCTCGAATTCTAGAAGTCCAAATGCATTGATTATTTTTTGTTGGAAAGCTGAGACAATTTCCTAGAACTTTCATGAGGACAATCTGTTCAAATTCTGATGTTAGCAATGACGTTTCGTTCAGATAAGAAGATAAGGATTGTCAGCAAGTCAAGATGTGGCCACCCACTCAACAATTAGTCATCAAATCAATAGTTTCAAATTTTGGCCTATAAAAGGAGGCATTTGCCATGCATTTAGGCATCTTAGTTTTCAAATCAATATCATGTTCTTGCTCTCTCTCTTTATATTTTTGTAATGCTTAAGTTTTGTTTATATTAATATCTTATTTATGCTTTCATTTCCTTTCCTTTACTTAGTTAACTTATATCTTATTTATGTTCTTATCTTGTTTACTTATGTTTCTCTCTTTCATTATGTTTAGCTAAGTTTATTATGTCAAGGTGAAAAGGTTACACTAATGGTGTAAGAATAAGTATAGTATAAACTCAACATGGACTTTAATGTTTGATACTAACATATTTTATATTTTATATTTGTTATCTTGTTCACTTTTAATACTTTGCTTGTTAAATGGTTAATCTAGATTTATGTTGTATAACCCTTGTTACAACAAATACTTGGCACTTTCATAGCCCAACCGTATGGTATAACCGACATTTGTGCTATGAAAGGAACTTGGTTTGTTGTTAACATAAGTTATAATCATGAATACCTGACAACATTTACAAGTATTAGCATTATTCGAATAAGATAACTATTGTAATCATGTTAACAATATATAATCCGATTGGAACCTTCTTTGTGTGTGGTTTCCAGTTGACTAATAAAAAGAGTTTATACTATACTTGTTTGAAATACCATTAGTGGATCCTCTAACCTTGGCAATTATTTTATCCTTGTTTAATCCTTATATCAATATCACATCTCAAAGCTCTCTTCAACTCCTTTTTCGTTATTATCTTTTTTTTTTGTAGTTTATACAGTTACCCTCCCTGTGGTTCGAACCCGGTCTTGCCGGGTTATTTATTACTTCAACACTCCTACACTTGGGAGAAGACATCAACTCTTTGGTCGTGTCAAGATACTTTAATTTATGGTAAATGTTCATCTTAAATGCATGTCTATCACATAAATCAAAGGATTGATTGATGAGTTTAACTACTGAAATTGAGAAGAGAAAGAGAGGGCTAAGCTTAGAAAAGAGATGCTGGTTCAGTCCAAACTAGAACACCATTCGGTTATTAGATAGAACTTGGATTTAGGTATGGTTTATATATGGAAAGCTAAGACATAGGCCTAAACCTTTCATGAAGAGTCCAAGATTCAAAAGAACCATTTTCAAGTTCAAATTGTAGCAACAACAGAGAAGTGAGAATCTGTCTTGCAGCCTAGACACTATTTAGTGTTCAGCCCATATCTCGAGTTCTAGAAGTCCAAATGCATCGATTCTTGTTTTATTGGTAAGCGGAGACAATTTCCCAGAACTTTCATCAGGACTATTTGCTCAAATTCTGATGTTAGTAATGACGTTTTCTGCAGACAATAAGATAATGATTGTTACCAAGTCAAGAGGTGGCCACCCACTCAACAATTAGTCATCAAATCAATTGTTCTGAATTTTATCCTATAAAAGGAGGCATTTTCCATGCATTTAGGCATCTTGGTTTTCAGATCAAGATCATTTCTTTACTTGCTTTCTTTCTTTGTATTTGGTAATGTTTAAGTTTTATTTCATGTTTTATTTTCCTTAATCTCTTGTTTATGCTTTTCATTTCCTTTACTATACTTATCTTCTTATGTTGTTTATTTATGTTTCTCTTTTTCATTATGTTTAGTTAAGTTTATTATGTCAAGGTCAAAAGGTTACACTAATGGTGTAAGAATAAGTATAGTGTAAACTCAATAGGGACTTTAATGTTTGTTACTAACATGTTTTGTATTTGTTATCTTCTTCACTCTTAATACTTTGCTTGTTAAATGGTTAATCTAGATTTATGTTGTATAACCTTTGGTACAACAAATACTTGGCACTTTCATAGCCCAACCGTATGGTATAACCAACATCTGTGCTATGAAAGGAACTTGATTTGTTGTTAACATAAGTTATAATCATGAATACCTGACAATATTTACAAGTATTAGCATTATTCGAATAAGATAACTAATGTAATCATGTTAACAATTTATAATCCGATTGTCTTGGATATACAACCTGTTGAAGCATGTAATTCAATTCCACTTATTTTAGGATGTTTGTTTCTTGCAACTTCTAATGCATTGATTAATTGTAGGAATGGACTAATGAAGCTATCATTTGGAAACATGACATTGGAGATGAATATTTTCAACATTTGCAAGCAACCTGGAGATGATAGTGATTTACAGGAAGTAGATCTTATTGAAGAATTAGTTTATGATCAATTTGAATCTACCTTGAGTAAAACTGAGTTTGATGAATCTGAAGAATTGCAAATGATTTATTCTCAGGAAGAAATCAAGGACAAGAAAGGCACCGACAATGTTGTTGCAAATCATTTGTCAACATTGACAATAGATTCGACATCTGACATCCCACCAATCGATGATTACTTTCCTGACGAATCCATACTTTCTCTTAGTCCAATGCCTTGGTCTGATAATTTTGTCAATTTTCTTGCTTTAGGATATTTTCCAGCTCATTGGAGTACCCAAGATAAAAGAAAGTTTTTGAACGAAGTGAAGAACTTTTATTGGGATGACCCTTACTTATTCAAATATTGTCCTGATCAAATATTTCAAAGATGCATTCCCGACAATGAGGTAAGTAGTGTCATTAAATTTTGTCACTCTGAGGCATGTGGGGGTCATTTCTCATCAAAGAAGACAACTGCGAAAATCTTACAAAATGGATTTTATTAGCCCACCATGTTCAAAGACACGCATGCATACTGCAAAACTTGTGAAAATTGTCAAAAAATTGATACTGGTCAAAAAGTTTTGCTTTATAATTCTTGACTCCATTTATTTCCTAAAAAGCTAAGATCAAGATGGAGCGGTCCATTTATTGTGAAACATGTGTATCCATATAGGGCCTGTGATATCGAGAATCCAAAGAATGACAATGTTTTCAAGTCTCTCTCACCCCGGTCAAATAGCGGATAACGGTACTCCATGACTCTTAAGTCGGTTCTTTCAGTTTCCCATGATAATTGATACATGTGTATATATTTGTGCAATTCTTTGCTCTTTCTCCTTTCTTTGCATCTCTTTTCCACTTCTCATCTAAAAAAATTAACACCACTCTTGAAAAATTAAAAAAGTATTTTCCCGCTTTGCCTCCAAATGTAATTGCAAAAATTTACCGTGCTAGGAGTGAAAGATTAAGGTTGTTAATGAACCATGAAATTCCTGAAGATATTCGCTAGCTAATTGAAGCAAAGGTCTGATTATCAGGTGATTCTTCCAATTCTTTCATTTCATACATGTCTGGAACAGGTAAAAGTTGCGAAGAAACGTCGTGCAAAACGACTGAAAGTTTGTCACCAATGTGCCAGATGGACTTCTAAAGCACAATGTCATTCTTTAGGAATGGTATCTATAAACCGTGAAGATAAAATACAATTCATTAAGTATAGCCTGAGTAAGGGATCTTTAGATAATCTTCTATTGACTCTTGAGACGCACCCTAATGGAGATGTGCATTGTGGAATTCATGATTTATGGCCCCATTTTCGTAAAGAACATGATCGACTTAATCTTGGGAATCTGACTAAAAAAGACCCTGTTTGTCAGTTTTTAAGAAAAATGGATGGGAAGCTTATCCCCGACCCATAGAGAGCGTTTAAGTTGTTCTTGGACATAAAACCAAGGGAAGATGTGAGCCACAATCACAACTACTTGTACATACACATGTTCTAAAACAAATAGAGAAAGAAAGATCTTGTGTCTTTTGGTTTTATTAATAGCATATTATTTTGTTTTGTTATTTCTTATATTTGTTTAAGTGTGTTTCAGGTTTGTCAGTAGTTGCTATTTCAGGTGATGTCTTCTATACTCTATCTTTCTACCTTAGAACATTGAGGACAATGTTTCGTTTTGGTTGAGGGGAGAGGGTAATAGTTGATATTAAAAAAAAATTAACTAACCGTGTTTTGTATTATTAAAACCATTTGCAAAACTGTTGTTACTAGGATGGCAAAGTAAAGAAGGAACTTTAGTGACTCTTGAGACGCATCTTAGTAAACATTCTTAACAAGGTCTATCAGAATACTTCTTGAAATATTCAGGTTTACAAACTCGCATTGTTATCACTTGATTCTGCTCATATACTCATTTAACAAGTATTCTTAAACCTTCATTTTCACACACACACTTTAACATATGATTGTGGGTTACACATTGAATTATTACATTATTTATGTTCTTTTGTTAAAGGTAACAACTAAGGGAAAGGGATATTAAATAATTTGAAAAAAAAAACAAATTGATAATATTGATGATAATAAAAATATAGATAAGTTTGGTTTCGTAGCCTCCCTAACCTAAGCAATTAAGCCCGAAGGGGTGTTTTAACACCTAATACCCTAAAGTCAACTGACTTAGGAGCTATTGGCCCAGTGCTTGTTACATGGGTTAAGGAGAAAAGCTTAAGGGAATCAAACATTGCACTATCTACGTATCAGTATCTGCAACCCGAGTTACTAAGCTCGTAAGGGTGTCTCAACACCTGATGCCTTAAGACCAACTGGTTTGGGAGTCATTAGCCGAAAGATTATTACATGGGTTAAAGATGCATTGTGTTTTAAGTTATATATATATATATATATATATATATATATATATATAATCTCAACCCAGGAAAGTTAACCTTTGAAAAACATTAGAGCAGAATATTGTTTTCTTCCAATAAAAGCCTCATCATCTATGTTTTTATACATTTAGCACATAAAAAGAAGGTTTATTAATATATTGTTTCAACAATATGAAACACATATATAAATTTAATGAGAGTTTGTTTATTTGGATAGATTAATGGAAGTTGAATGATGAATGCCTTGCTTTTTAGAACTTGCAAATTGGTTTTTCTATTTTAACACTTTGATTACTAGTGACTAGTAATAAGCTGGTTGGGGGGTGTGATTAGTACTTAAAAGTGCATTTTTATCAAGGTTTTATATCATTATTTTGCACTTGAAGTATCAATAACTCCTTAACTAAAGCATGTTTTATAATAACAAGTCTGATACCATAAGATACATTTAATTTATGGTAAATGTTCATCTTAAATGCAGGCCTATCACATAAATCAAAGGATTGATTGATGAGTTTAACTACTGAAATTGAGAAGAGACAGAGAGGGCTAAGCTTAGAAAAGAGATGTTGGTTCAGTCCAAACTAGAACACCATTCGGTTATTGGATCATAATTGGAGCTGTAGAACTTGGATTTAGGTATAGTTTATATGTATGGAAAGCTAAGACATAGGCCTAAACCTTTCATGAAGAGTCTAAGATTAAAAAGGACCGTTTTCAAGTTCAAATTGTAGCAACAACAGAGAAGTTGAAATTTGTCCTGCAGCCCAGACACTATTCAGTGTTCAGCCCATAGCTCGAGTTCTAGAAGTCCAAATGCATCGATTCTTGTTTTATTGGAAAGCGAAGACAATTTCCCAGAACTTTCATGAAGACTATCTGTTCAAATTCTAATGTTAGCAATGATGTTTTCTGCAAACAAGAAGATAAGAATTGTTACCAAGTCAAGAGGTGGTCACCCACTCAACAATTAGTCATCAAATCAATAGTTCTGAATTTTGCCCTATAAAAGGAGGCATTTTCCATGCATTTAGGCATCTTGGTTTTCAGATCAAGATCATTTCCTTACTTGCTTTCTTTCTTTGTATTTTGTAATGTTTAAGTTTTATTTCATGTTATATTTTTCTTAATCTCTTGTTTATGCTTTTCATTTCCTTTACTATACTTATCTTCTTATGTTGTTTATTTATGTTTCTCTCTTTCATTATGTTTAGCTAAGTTTATTATGTCAAGGTGAAAAGGTTACACTAATGATGTAAGAATAAGTATAGTATAAACTCAACATGGACTTTAATGTTTGATACTAACATGTTTTGTATTTGTTATCTTGTTCACTTTTAATACTTTACTTGTTAAATGGTTAATCTAGATTTATGTTGTATAACTCTTGGTACAACAAATACTTGGCACTTTCATAGCCCAACCGTATGGTATAACCAACATCTGTGCTATGAAAGGAACTTGATTTGTTGTTAACATAAGTTATAATCATGAATACCTGACAACATTTACAAGTATTAGCATTATTCGAATAAGATAACTAATGTAATCATGTTAATAATTTATAATCCGATTGGAACTTTCTTTGTGTGTGGTTTCTAGTTGAGTAATAAAAAGAGTTTATATTATACTTATTTGAAATACCATTAGTGGATCCTCTAACCTTGACAATTGTTTTATCCTTGTTTAATCTTTTCATCATTATCACATCTCAAAGTTCTCTTCAACATCAATATCATTTTATTATTTGTAATTTATATAGTTCACCTCCTTGTGGTTCGACCCCGGTCTTGCCGAGTTATTTATTACTTTGACAATCCTACACTTAAAAGAAGATATCAATCTTTTGATCGTGTCATTGGGATTAAAGAGAACGCAAAGTTCCAGAAGAAAGATGATCCAGCAGCGGCGATCAAGAGCATAGTAAATATATCTAAAGAAAAACACGAGTTAAAATATATGTATGTGTGGCATGCTATTACTGGTTTATTGGGATGGGGTCCGTACAGGAGTCAAGGAGATGGAGGAATATGGGTCAATGATGAAGTATCCAATGGTGTCAAAGGGGGTGGTGGAGAATGAGCCCACATGGAAAAACGATGCATTGGCATTGCAGGGATTAGGGTTAGTAAATCCAAAAAATGTGTACAAGTTTTATAATGAGTTGCATAGTTATTTGGCAGCAGCTGCTATCGATGGGGTTAAGGTGGATATTCAATGTTTTTTGGAGACACTTGGTGCTGGATTAGGAGGAAGGGTTGAATTGACTAGGCAATATCATCATCAGGCCCTCGATGCTTCTGTTGCTAGGAACTTCCTTGATAATGGCTGCATTGCTTGCATGAGCCACAATACTGATGCCTTGTACTGGTAAGTTTCCTTTTCTTCTTTACCTTGTTTATTTTTTGGTAAGCTTGGGGCTTTTTCTTGATGTGATATGGTGGTCATTGAAATGTTATGGCGCAGCTCCAAACAAACAGCAATAGTGAGAGCATCAGATTATTTCTACCCGCGTGATCCAGTATCACACACCATTCATATAGTAGCAGTGGCATATAACAGTGTTTCTTGGGAGAGTTCATGCTGCCTGATTGGGACATTCCATTCTCTACATGCAGCTGCAGAGTATCATGCTTCTGCTAGGGCTATCAGTGGTGGACCCATCTATGTCAGGTAATAAATCCTAGTCCTTCATCATCAATCAAAATTTCAATGTTAAATTAAGATATCATCAAATATTTTTGTGCTATGTCATTTGCTAAATGTTTGTGGTAACATTTTTGATGAGCAGTGATGCACCTGGGAAGCACAACTTTGAACTACTAAAGAAGGTGGTACTTCCAGATGGGTCTATTCTTCGAGCTTGTTTGCTTGGAAGGCCCACCTCTGACAGCTTGTTCTCTTACCTTGCCTGTGATGGAGTGAGGTAAGTCTTTTTCTTCTTGATAGTTTTGTCATCTAAGCTAACTAGCATGATGAAAATATTTTCATCTGAATTTTAGCTAATTTCTTATCCCAGCAATGTTGCATTATGGAGAATTTTCTTAAACAGTTTTCCTTTTATTGCAGCTTATTGAAAATATTGAGCATGAACACAGGGGTCCTAGGTGTCTACAATTGCCAAGGAGTAGCTTGGAGCAACACTGAAAGAAAGAACGCTTTGCACCAAACCACAACTGAGGCCCTAACAGACACTATTAGGGGTCGTGATGTTCACCTCACCACTGAAGCTGCCACGGATCCCAATTGGGATGGAAATTATGTTTTCTATTGTCACCGGACAGGAGAACTAATCACCCTCCCTTACAATGCAGCCTTGCCAGTGTCATTAAAAGTCCTTGAGCATGACATATTCACTATAACACATATCAAGGTTTTAGCAACCGGTTCAACTTTGCACCCCAGGGGCTAACCAACATGTTTAATGCAGGTGGAGCCATCGAGGGCTAAAGTATAAAATGAAAGGTGGTGCTGAATTATCATAGCTTGATGATGGATACAGGGGTGAAAATAGTAGTGTGACTGAAGAGAGGGTGGGGAACTATAACAATGAATTGGTAGCGAAAGTTTGCATAGAGGTTTAAGGATGTGGCAAGTTTGGTGCTTATTCATCTGCTAAGCCAAGAAAGTTGACACGATCAAAAGATTGATGTCTTATCACAAGTGCAGAAGTGTCGAAGTAATAAATAACTCGGCAAAACCAGGATCGAATCACAGGGAGGTGAACTATATAAAATTATAAACAACAAATGAAAATGAGTTGAAGAGAACTTTTGAGATGTGATATTGATGTGAGTATTAATTAAAGATAAAAACAATTGTCAAGGTTAGAGGATCCACTAATAGTATTAGAAATAAGTATAGTATGAACTCTTTTTATTAATTAACTGGAAACCACACACAAAGGAGGTTCCAATAAGATGATTTATCCTTAATAGTTCATTATAAATTTTTAACATGATCATATTAATTATCTTATTTTAATAACACCATACTTTTAAATATTATCAGGAATTCATGATGTTAACTTATGTTAACAACAAATCAAGTTCCTTTCATAGCACAGATGTCGGTTATACCATACAGTGGCATGCCAAGTATTTGTTGTACCAAGGGTTGTACAACACAAATCTAGATTAATCATTTAACAAGCAAGGTATTAAGAATTAGTAAGATAAAAAGATAAGACATGTTAATAACAAACTTTATTGGATATAAACATTGAAGTCCATCTTGAGTTTATATTATACTCATTCTAACACTATTAGTGAAACCTTTTCACCTTGACATAATAAACTTAGCTAAACATTGTGAGTAAGAGAAACATAAATAAATTAGATAAGAACATAGTTATGATGAAAAGCATAAACAAGAAATTAATGAAAGTAAAACTTAAACATTACAAAAATACAAAGAAAAAAAACAAGAATAATATGATCTTGATCTGAAAACCAAGATGCCTAAATGCATGGCAAATGCCTTCTTTTATAGGCCAAGATTCAGAACAATTGATTTTATGACTAATTGTTGAGTGGGTGGCCACCTCTTGACTTGGTAACAATCTTTATCTTCTTATCTACAGAAAATGTCATTGCTAACATCATAATTTGAAGAGATAGTCTTCATGAAAGTTTTGGGTCATTGTCTCAACTTTCCAACAAAACAAGAATGAGATCATTTGGACTTCTAGAACTCGAGATATGGGCTGAACACAGAACAATGTCTGGGCTGCAAAACATATTCCGACTTCTCTGTTGTTACTACAATTTGGACTTGAAAACGGTACTTTTGAATCTTGGACTCTTCATGAAAGTTTTAGGCCTATGTCTTAACTTTCTATCCATATAAACCAGACCTAAATCCAAGTTCTTCAACTCCAGTTATGATCCAATAACCGAATGGTATTCCAATTTGAATTCAACCAGCATCTCTTTTCTAAGCTTAGCCCTCTCTTTGTCTTCTCAATTTCAATAGTTAAACTCATCAATTAATCATTTGATATATGTGATAGGCCTGCATTTAAAATGAACATTTACCATAAATTAAATGTATCTTATATTATCAGACTTGTTATTATAAAACATACTCTAGTTAAGGAGATATTGATACTTCAAGTGCAAAATGATAATATAAAACCTTGATAAAAATACACTTTTAAGTACTAATCAGAAGTGCATTGTGGACTTAAATGTGGTTGATTTTGTGTATGATTCAAATTCTGGGTTTGTTGGTTTTAGCTTGGATAGCTTGCCTAAGAAGGGCAAACTTCATGTTGAGATTGAGTAATAGAAAAATTCTATTAGAATAGAGTTAAGGGCTACATGGAAGGTTTGGGTATTAGGGTATTTATTGTACTTGCATGTTGTTTACTAGTTTATGTAATCATGTGAGGAATTGAGGGGGAATGGTCACTTAAGAATTCTGCTACCTACCTGTTTAATTAATACTTTGTTCTGGACTAAGCTCAAACAAACTTAAAAGATTCTTACAAAAATCCATCTCCATGCTGTTTGATTAATCTAAATCATTGAAAATGGCAATCAACCCACAACTAAAGTTTCCTCCTCCTTTCATTAATCAAACATAAACGAGAACAGCTGGAAACCATAAAAGAAAAGGGAATGCACTTCAATTGCTTTCTTCAGTAAAGCATGATTCATAGGATATTGATAATGAAACGTATTGAATAATCATGAGATGATTGTTACACTAATATGAATCCAGTGACCAAAATAAACGACAGAAAACCAATCTGAACTTTATCTGCACTTAAAATCAATAATTATTCAATCATCAAAACTAGACATGCATGGCATGAACAGGAAAAAAAAAAATCTTCTTGGTACTGGGAGGGTGGGACAAGGGGCCTAATGGAACTGGAAAAGCTAGGTTTATAGACTTCATGAGGATGCAGACCAATGGCAAAGAAAAAAAATTAAAAATGACTCTAATTGTTTCAAGATGCTATTCTCAACATATACTGACAAACGTTTTCTACGGAGAGATCCTTTTTGTGTTTTGATAATAAATACAGTAACTTGAAAAACCTATCCAGAAAACCCATCAGTTTTCTCTTCCATAAATTGAAAAAGTCCTGGGGATGGTCTTGAAGGGAGGTTCGAATAGCAGCAGTCTAATCACAAAATTCCGCAGATTGGAATGATCACCTTCCTAGGTAATTATGTCCTAAACCATGGGATTCTTATTTGTCCTGGTTTTTGTAGCATAATTCCTCACCATTTTGTTGCTACATTATTAGGGTTGTTTTACAGAAAGTTACAGCTCCAATTCATGATCCTCTTGTTTTTGTTGTAGCTGTTCTTCTTCAATTAGTTGCAGTTCCAGTTGATGACTAAATTCATCACCAAAATCATCATCGTGTTGTACATGTTTTTTGTGTTTGCTGAGCATGACGTTGATTCAGTCCTGTTTGCTGATAAAACACTTGCCTTTGGACGTTCCAGTTCTCTGTGATCCTCTCAACTTCATCTCCAATAAATTCCCTATCATCTGATATATGCTGTATGTTTTGGACATCTACTGCCTTGCTTGCTTCTGAAAAAAAAAAATTGGTAAATTAAATACGTCATTAGATACTGAAACAATTTTGAAAGGGAAATATAAATTGGAGACTCCATGATATCTGGACCAAGCATATCTAACATGTTTAGATAGTATTAATTGATATGTGCTTCAAAGTTTATACAGCACCATAAATGGTGTGGATAAGAATCACAGAGAAATTTTTGGGTTGAGTAACAAATCGACAATAAGAATAAACACAAACTCTTATGGAAATAACTAAGCAATCAAATATATTTAGAAAAACTCTACCACCCCCGCCATTTATCCTAGTAAAAATTGGATAGTATAACAAAAAATTCAACAATTAGATAAATTCAAAAAATCACGGCCAAGTAAATGTAGCTTCTTAGTGTTAAAAAAAAGTGAATTGATAAACTAGTTTCGCATCTGGTAACGGCTAGAATCACTAGCTCTGCTAGGCAGTACAGATACAGGTATATTAAGGAAGAATACACATGTTACTTTCACGATTTGATGCTTATTTAGTCTATAACTTTTAAATAAGGACATGAGATGGATAAAAGAACATACCTCTGATGGCATGTTTCTTCGCCTCTGCATATTCTGTTGACATTTTCTTGAGCATCTCTAAATGAAATTACATACCCTGCAGATGCAATTCAATCCACAAGCTTATTCAGAAAAAAAAAACAGAAAAAAAGGAGGAAAACCATGGCACCAACTATGAGCATCGTACAATCATTATACCTGCAGGTATCTATTTTCAAAACAGGAAAAGAAGGCGGGGCCTATTTGCAACTATTGATCTAATGGAACCTAAGTAAAACCTTTACATGAGTTATGCAACATACCACCATGTCCATATGGAGGAATTGCTCAATCCGAATATCATCAAATAACCTGTTAAAAAGAAAGCAGTGGAGCAATAAGAGGATCCATAGAATGTTTTGAAACCTGAAACCTGACTAATCATGCTATTATATTAGATTGGAATAAATTATATCATTCTTAGAAAACATACTTCTTATATGCAACTTGCACACGGGCATCTTGCAATTCTGTGAGTTGGTTCACTGTCTCACTGACAGAACCTTCATGTAAATCCACAAACCCAAAAAGAAACATGTTCTTTTCTAGCATCCTTTTGACCAAAGCAGGTACTCCTTTTATTCCATGTTCTTTTGCATTTATAACAAGGGTCTTGAGTTTCTTCAACTCTCCTGTCAGATAACATGAAGAAATAAGATGGTGAAAAGGAGAAGGAAAAACAAAACTTCAGTTAATCATAACTTCATTATTACTATCATCACTAAATGCACCTCAACATGATCAAGAGCAATAAAATGCTTCCAAATGAGAGAGAGTTCACACAAAGAAAAACCCTTAAGCATGTTCACTTTAAACCTAAAAGTCCAACCAATGAAAGAAATTAATCACAACGACACTGACAATACAATGCAAAAACCCAGTTTGTTCATGGCTGAATACAAGAGTGGCCCCAGAAAGAAAAGAATGGAAAAGATGAGTCATGACACCAATAATGATAAATTAGAATAAGACCTAGCAGAAGTAGTTTGTCCGAGGTAACTTCCAATTTTAATAAAATATTATTGTGCAAAAATCATTCAAAACAACCAAAAGTCACACAGTAATATGTAATCAATTAGTTCTAGTAAGAAGGATAAAAGAATTAATTTGAAAGCCAATTTGCACATCACCTGCCATTCAGATAAGCAAAGAGAATTAGAGCAAAAGCTTCATAATATGGCATAGCACATAGCACAACCTCATCAAAATAAACTAAACCTCAAAATTAAGTACATTAAAGATAAAGTTCATGCAGAAAGTGCAGATATACCAAGAGAGAAGTACATTTTGAAAGGAGGCTTGAATGGTTGAGTCTCATAAAGACAGTAAAGGCAGTACATGCCTCCTAGCCTTTGTGATAAAGAATAAGTGCTAATCATGTGACCTGCAATTGATTGCATGTTGGTTAGCAAAATTTGCATTAGAAATTGAATTAAAAAAAAATCCTTGATTTACTTTCAAGGAGACAATCATCTAAATTCACTATGAGCATGGTAAGATTAAACAAGCTCTCGCTTACATATGCCTCAAGAAATATGATGAGATGGCAACATGATCCAAAAACTATCCAGCCCCAGATGGGACTTGTCCATTACCAGAAACGGGCTTTATAAAATATAACCAGGGCAACAATTTTTAAACTGAAGAAAAACTCACAACGACAACTGGATTCTAGCACAGACATTATTTGCTTCAATGACAATACAAAAATCAAGTCGGTGAGAGCTTACCAATTGTATGAGCATACAACGACTGCATAAAGAAGGCCAATTTGGTAGGAGACCTAGCTTCAAGATGTAGGTAAACTTCCTGGAAAGCCATACTCTTTTCATATCAGCCAAAGTTGTAAACTCACCCTAACAGTTCCCGAACACCACAACTGTTAAAACAGTCAAAACATAATAACCTTCATGAAAAACAATAGCTAAACAAAGCATAAACAGCCCAACATAACAAATCCAAGTAAACACCTCAACAAACTCATTTATAAGCTCATCAATGTCCAACTTGAATGGAGACAGATCCATAGCGCCAGAGACTCTTCAAATCTTAAAACACAAAGACAGTATTAATTCCAGTAACCCTTTGGAATTACAAAACAATATCAACAAGAAAAACAAGAACCCATGTAACTATTGAGTTCAATTTCATGATTTTAAACGGAGAAAGAAAGCAAGAAAGGGACTAAATTCATATCTCTAATTGAACAAGAATAAACCCATTTTAAGAATTGAATAAGCAATATCCTTGAATGAGTAAGCACTGACATACACCGTAGAAAGGATCAAAAAAGAGGATTTTTTTGCCGTAAAGGTCCTATCTTTATTTGAATAATCTTTCTTTTTATGTTAACCTAAAAAAACAAAATTAAAACAGAGAGAAACCTTAAAAAAGACAGAGAAGAAGAGAAGGTTTTTGTGGTGCTTTGGTTTTAGATTGTTTCAAACGACGGTGCTAATTTTCTCATGTGGAGTGTTTTTAACCTTACAGGTTATGGTCCCTCATTGAATGTTTTTCAATCTCCATCCTCTAAAGTGGTTGGATCCAAGCAGAGTTGAGGCACATCTTAAGCCACAACATAAAACCACGGCTTGCAAGGACAAGAGAAAATAGTCCAGCAAGTAAGTTTGTTTTATTGATTTTAACTTCTTTTTTTTTTGTCTTAGAATATTATTTATCACGTTTAACGTAATACTGGTTCGATTGCCCGCGCGCTGCTGCGGGCAATCCTGCTGCAGCTTTCTTGCCAATTATAAATTCATGAAACCTAAATCACATTGCAAGAGGGAAAATGAAGAACTTTCCTAGCATGCAAGTAGGATCTAGATTCATTAAAAGGCAATGAATGCAGTGGTTAAGCAATAATATCTTTAATTAAAAATATTTGTCATCCAATGATTCTAGAACAAAGAAGCGCTTAATAAATTAAAAAGAGTTGCATATAGCAGTGCTAGCAAGAGTCAAGTTGAATGCTGTTAAAGGAAGAGAGTTTTAGCAAAAGCTGCAAAACAATATCCAGTGCATGCATGGCATGACCGTCCATGGCTACATGTCCTGTAAATGAAAAATGAATCATCAAGCAACTAAAATAAAAAAGTTTGAGCAAAAAAATTAGAAGCTTCGTATTTCTTTGAAAAGATCTCAAGGATAAAAGATTTCAATGTATGTCATCACAAAACAAATATAATTAATTCTATGGCATACAAAAAGAACCGGAAATGAAATTAAATCATCAATGACACCAAAAATATCAAGAGCATGTTGATCCTCTGATTCGTTAAAGCTTAAAAACAATTGTTCGACAGATCAAAACAAAGATTCCACCATGCATTCTATTAATTTCTCATTGCATAATAGAGCAATGAAACCACAAAACACAATTCAAATACAAATCATTTGATATTCAACCAATATCCAAAAACCTAATGCCACCAAACTAAAAGCAGAGACATAAAAAAACATGGTTGACTTAATAGATAAATTATTATTAAATAATACTAATCCAAAGCAGCATAGAGCCTGCAAAAACATACAGAATTGCCAATAAAGCAAGTCTATAGAATGTTTTCTTGTAATATCAGAAATGAGAATACAACATGGAAACAAATATAATTGCAATCATGGTTATCAAGTAAGATAAATGGAAATTTCTTAGAAAGGCTTAAATAACTTATTAGGACTTGAAAGATTTTGAGCAAGAGAAACTGACAGCACAGTCCTAAACCAGCAGAAGCAATGGATAAATTATGCCAGAAAAACAGATATGGTAAAGCATAAACTTGAGAAGCCATAATCCATCAAAGTAATTGATCTAGCTAAAGTGATATGGATTAAAGAAAAAGAATGCTAGGCAAGTTAGTTGTCAAGCCAATAGTTAAGCCTAACCAATTAAAGCTAGGTACAGCATGTTGTAAAAAGTTAGAAGCCTACGCAAAACTTGGTAGTGAGATAGCATATGAAATATGGTTATCTCAACAGCCAAAGACCAGAAAAAAGAGAGCAAGGTGCTGTAGTTGATTTAGTAGTAAATTATTGTGGACCGAAGGTATAAGAAAAATGAAAAGGTAAACAAAAATGAATCAAATATGCAATGGCAGTCAATAGAGTTGAGATCTAGATTATTACCTGTACAGTTGCATTTAACAAAACAGGCTACAGTCAAATCTTAGTTGCCCCGTTTCAATAAAGAAATTTTAATCCTTTAGAAATAATACCAGAAAGGCAACTAAGATAATTTACGTTTCTCACTCTTTTCTTCTTAATTCCAAATTCAAAGGTGTAAAAAGACGAAACTGAAAAACAAACCATTGAAATAACCAACACAAAAAAAAAACTTCAAATGTATGAAAAGAAATAGTCAAGGCCTACATCTTTTATTAATTTCATTAAAACCCCCCCTCCCCCCAATTTTTCTTTTATCAAGTATATATATCTTGTGCATATGGATCTAAAAGTGATGTCATTTTCAAAGGCTAAATTCAAAAGTATAAATTCTGTTGAATTCTCAAAACAGGAGAAAGCAAAACAACATTGCAACATGTGAAAAAAAAAAAAAAAAAAGCGTATCAAACTTATGGAGTATAGGTCCCTATAAGGAGTTGATTAAAACCATGCACAAATAACAGCACACCTAGCACCTCCAGCTATTAGAACAAAAAAACCAAATTGTGAAAAGGCAAGATGAGGACATAAAAAAAAATTTTCATGTAATATATGAAACTTATTCACTCGAATGAAAATACCTAAAGCACTGCACTCTTATAATATAGAGACAGTAGAACACTGAGTCAAATATTTCAACAATATGAACACTCCCACCTGAATACCATCCACTTATGGAAGAAAAAAAACTTTAAAAAAATGGTTGATTAAGAGCCACTGGATAATGCAATAATTTAATCCTGGATGGTTCATTGTAAAATAATTATGGGCACAATAACCAAAAGACATATCAGAGACAAAAAGGGAAAAAACCAATAAATATACCAGTAGTAATTAGAATCAAAGAATATTAAACTAAGGTTATAATTGACAATGACACTAAAAGTTTTGATTCACATTGCCTTCATTATTATCTCAAAAATAATCCATGAAAACTGAAAAAAAATTAAAATTGTGAACGATAAAAAAATCACTCCCCGGAAAGATTCAAAATCATATTTCAAAGTCTATTTAAACTGTAGTCATAGATGTGCTCAAACCCTGGCTTATCTGTCGAATTGAACTTCAATCTAAAATAATTTGTGAATCATTTCTACTTTCAAATGTCTAACTTGAACATTTAGATCCAAATCGGAAATAAGCATATAATGAAAAAGAATCCAATAAAATTGTTAGGAAAGCTTAACAAAATCACATACCTGGCCTCAACAAAGCATCACTAATTTCTCAAGCTTCTTTATAGCATATATATTCGACTTTTCTCTACAGACTCTAACCTGCAATTTATAAAGGAGAAGTTTAAGAAAAATTACTAAATAAATTATGAATTGGTTAAAAAAGCATCACCACTACAAACACTCAAATGTAAATTTCAAGAAATAGATCCTCGCTAACATTCATTTCACTCCAAAAAACAAAAACCCAAGAAACAATATATCTGATATTAATAGATTCAAAGATTCCATTTTCTATTAATTCAAAGAGACCCGGAAGATGAAAAATCAAAATCAGTAGTTTTTCTCACCCGACTTGGCCTTCCTTGCTTCTCTCTCTTCTGTCTTCAATTCCTAAAAAAAGATGCAATGACAAATCAACCATAATTTCAATGAATGTATGATCTAAAAGAAAAAGGATTTGCCTGTAACCTAAAATAGAACAGGAAATTTCCAATTTGTGGTCAAATGAAAAAGAGAGCACCCTCATAGCCTTTGTTTCTCCTGTTACAGGTTTGATTCTCAATTATGTGGTTAGCTGGACATCAATAATTAGTCCCAGCACCTGTTAATATTTAGCCTTGACAATAGATAATTGCTAAGCCACAGCAAACAAAGTACAAGGAACTCATAGAATCAGAAAAGCTACTGTAAAAACTGAAGTTCTCGTGTTCAAGCAATCTAGATCAAAATCTAGCCTAATGTAGAAGTAGAAGATTATAATCGAGACTAACAAGGAACCTATAGTCAGAGACACTGAGCACTAAGATCTAAGATCCTCTACTTTCACAAGAGCATTAGAAACTTCTGTAGCAGATCTGTACTGAAGCCAGTCCTTTGCACATACAAGGGCTTCCACGGTTTCAGGTCTCAAAGAACTCCGATACTCATCCAGCTCTTTGATCTCGGTATCAAATACAGAGTCAGGATCAGCAGTAGACACCTGCATGGTCAATATATCACGAGCCATTGTTGAAAGAACTGGATACTGGAGCTTGTTCTCTTCCCACCATTTCAGTACATCCATCTCTTGGAAGCGAGGCAACAAAGACTCTTCTAAATACTGCTCCAGCTCCGACTTCTTATTTTGGCTAGTAGTCTCCACATACGCATCAAAATCTGTGAGCTCATTGTATGAAATTTCTTCAGTCTTCATGTTCTCAAAATTTCCATCTTCAGCGTGAGCTGGCGTAAGAGGGAAAGGAAGCGCCGCATATTCGAGAAAAAGCTCATGGAGCGCATCATCAACAATCTTAATGTATTTGCTAGCTTCTTTACCATAGAATTTCACAAAACTGAACTCGATCAACTTCATCCTAAACCGAGGATCCAAGACTACAGCAATTGCCAAAGATAGGATGCACTCCTTCAAATATTTGTCTATCTTTTCTTGCATTATTTCAGCAAGACTGATGACAAAGGGATCCCCATGACTTGTAATAGAATGATACAGCTCATGCATCTTCCAGACTTCGTGGAAGAATGTCTTCTGGTTTGGGTTAGTTCTAGAGGCAAGGAAGTTGGCTGCATCAAAAAGAGGTTTCAAGTACGTGCATAGAATGTCAACCCGCTTCCAGTCTTCCATGGATGGAGCCTCTTTGTAATCAGGATCGGAAGTATCTAGGCAAGAAAATACTTCCTTCAACTCTGAAGCAGCAACCAGCATCTGATACGTTGTGTTCCATTGAGCTTGGTTGTCAAGAGATAGGTCTTTTTCACTGGGGACTTGAAGCTGTTCCTTGAGCTCAAGGAACTTTTGCTCATGAAATTCTGAGGTCTTCACATACTTTACACTGTAACGGACTTTCTTAATGATCTCTCGCCCTGCCCATAGCACTTCTTTTGCAAAGTTGCTTAAAGTACGAGCACTGCAGTTCCCAAGGATTAACTGACCATTGATGATAAGGGGATTTTTTACAGAGAGTAGAGATCTGAGGTTTTGAAGCCCAGGTTCACCCACTGGATGATTGAAAGTGATAGAAAATAGCTTGCCTTCCAAACTCCAATCAGATAGGCAAGTAGCAACAGCATGGCTAAGAGCTGCATCTGAGTTAGGGTTCGGTTCCATCACAACATTGAGAATCCGCCTCTGTGGCTTCCAATAACCATCAATGAAGTGTCCTGTTATAAACACATAACCTAAGCTTTGGCTAGATGTCCATACATCCAGTGTAAGGCAAACACGTCCGGGCAAACCCTCAATGAACTTCATAACATTTTGCTTTTCCCTCAAGTAACTTGAGACACAATCTCCTTGGACAATATTAAAGCTCACCATGTCAAATCTGGGTTCAAGAGTCTTGAGAAAAGTTACAAATCCAGAATGTTCGACCATGTGAAGAGGGTAATCATGGATTATCATCATTCTGGCAATTTCAGGGCGGCAACGGTCTGAATCAAATGAAATGTAGGCTGAGCTATGGGATCTGTAGTGACGTCTTGGTGGATCAGACATACTGCCATTTCCATTCATCCCTGGTGTACCAGGTGTTTGTTGATTCCCCTGATTGCGTAGTAGTGCTAGACAAGTTCCCTTGGCAATGTGACGTTTAAGATGGCTGGTACCAGCTACTTTTGAACCTGTGCTGTATGCAAAGCTTTGCTTGCACTGCTTACAGAAAGCCCTTCTACTATCAGCACTTACAGTTTCTATGGTGAAGTGTTCCCAAACCATGGACTTCCTTTTCCTCCTCTTGTTAGGCTGTGTTTCAGGAGCAGGCATAGAATGATTGTTTTCTTCAAATGTTTCCATCTGGTATTCTGGAGTAGTAATCAGCTGGTTATTCTCTTCAAGGGTTGCCAGCTGGTATTCTGGAGTAGTAATCAAGTGATTATTGTCTTCAAGGGTTGCCATCTGGTTTTCTGGAGGTGTCATCAGCTGATTATTCTCTTCAAGTGTTGCAATCTGGTTAAAAAAAAAAGAATTCCTACTTTATACAGCAAAATGAAACGTGACTGCACATTTATTATAAGATTTGAACACGGCATAAAATACTAATTTCAATGTGGTGATATCACAAATGGATTTCATGCAGGAAGCATGGACAATTTAAATTGCAAGGAGATATACTCATACAGAATATTTTCAACATGCTATGCAGACAACCACTGATACGAATGAATGGAGGCAAACAAACTAGAGAGAGATCGATTTTGGGCTTGGAAGCAAACCCAAAACCCTAATTGGACCTAAAAGGCAAACACTTTGTTTAAGGATTCGAAACTTTTAAGGAGATAGGCAAGCACGATAGTTTTTTTTTTTTTTCTTATGAGTATATATATATGGACTTTAGCCTTTAGGATCCATGGTTGATGTTAAATACTATACTAGAATTAAAATTATTGTGACTCGGCCCACCGTCCCTTCAATTGGTACGTGTGACTTTAGGACTTTTTCTTCTTTCGGAAACAGGCATTTAGCCCACATTTGGACTCCCCCCCCCCCTTTTATTATCATTGTGATTCTTTTCACAATATGGCAAACCCTAAAAATAACAAAGCAAAATTCTAAATAAATAAAATATTGAGGGGTGAAATTGAATAAAAAAAGTATCCAAAACAAAAGAAATAACAATTAAAAGAATGTAGATTGAATTTGATAGAAAAAAAATTGAAATTGAATATTAAGGGACGAAGAAGAGGGAGGTATCAAAAAATGAAATGGGTTGGAATGGATTTCTTTTAGTATCATACCAGCTCACAGAAAATTCCAAACACAGCATAGTAGGGAAAACATCCAGGTGGTACATTGTTAATAGATTGAAGCAGATACCTAAATGGGTATTATGAGATGGTAATTCATTCCCAAAATAATCTATTTATACATTGATGCAAACATGATTAGGATTCAAGTAAGCAATTCCAGGATCATTTTCAATGGCATAAAAATACAATCTAGTAAATACATTACTGAGTTAACAGCTTTCCAACTTACATATGGCAGGATAGAAGACCATATCTAGCTCAAGAAATCAACAGAAACAAACAATGACAGTATGATACTAATACAAGACTGAAATGACAGACCAAATTACTCCATTGAATTTCAATACAATAAAATATGCACACGTAAATTATCAAAGAAATAACTATCATATAAAACTATCCAATGCCCACAACTCCAAGTGTGTCTCAGAGATGACCTCTGCAATGCTGAACACTTGTTATACACGTAAATTATACCCGTGATTGCTACTGTGAAAGCAGGAGCAGATTCTTATGACTGTACATAGCATCCTTCCACAATGAACTAAATGTATAGACTGCAGCACCACTAGAAATCTCTTGCTCTCAAAATCTAACATGTAAAATTCAATTCAGCAACATAATTTTTCCCTTCGAAATCACTATCCTCTGATAATTAAAGAACAAACCCATCTTCACACAGAGCCAAAACCAAACTAATAGCACTGCCTCCCTCCAGCCAATATTACAAAAACATAACAAAAATAACATACCTCAATGTTATTAAGCACTTCAAGCAACTTCTTTGGATCTGGATAACCATCTCTACTATACTCCGCAATAGCAATATTATGAAGCACCTAATAAAGCATAACCCAGAGATTACAAACTTAAAAGGAACGAGAAAAAACGAAAAGAAGAGAAAATTCTCATATCAATTACATATTCCAAATACCCTAATACATTGCATAACTTCAGCATTCGTGTGCCCGCCTAGATACTGTCCTTACATATTCCAAATACCCTAATGCATTGCATGTAAAATTCAATTCAGCAACATAATTTTTCCCTTTGAAATCTCTATCCTCTGATAATTAAAGAACAAACCCATCTTCACACAGAGCCAAAACCAAACTAATAGCACTGCCTCCCTCCAGCCAATATTACAAAAACATAACAAAAATAACATACCTCAATGTTATTAAGCACTTCAAGCAACTTCTTTGGATCTGGATAACCATCTCTACTATACTCCGCAATAGCAATATTACGAAGTACCTAATAAAGCATAACCCAGAGATTACAAACTTAAAAGGAACGAGAAAAAACGAAAAGAAGAGAAAATTCTCACATCAATTACATATTCCAAATACCCTAATACATTGCATAACTTCAGCATTCGCGTGCCCGCCTAGATACTGTCCTTAAATTTGAACTAACTAAATAAAGTGCAAAATTAAGCTTTTCAAGTTAATTAACTAACTTAATCTAAAAAAATACTAAGAAATAAAAAGTAGCAACTAAATTAAGTGAGTGAATAATTAACTAACTTAATCAAAATTCATTAAAATTAAAAGGCAGCAACTCAATTAAGTGAGTTAAATCACAAAATTAACAGTCCATTACAACATTTTACTCGAAGTAAACTTAATTTCTAATCAGATAAAATCCGACAAAAAAAAAGTGACTTTATATTATTTGTGTAATTATCACCTTTGGATCGTCTTCCTTTTTCTGCTTTAGCTGATACAAAACCTCGAGGCACTCATTGAACCGGCGAGAGTTAAAGTGTAACCAAGCGTCTTTGGCAAGCGTGGCAGTGACGGAAAGGATAGGATCCTCTTCTCCTCCTCCGACGCCGGTGGTGGTGCCGCTGCCGCCGCTCGACGAGACGTCTCGGTTCGATGTCGAATCTCGTGCGTCCATGATCAGATCCAAAAAAAACCTAACGGTCACGATTTGCGTCTTTCTTTCGGTTTATTTGAACTCTCGCTATCTAATCCTAATCTATCAATGTGTAATTGTGACTGAACCGTATGGAAATGTAAAAACCCCTAACTTATGGAAATTGAGATTTAAAAAAAAAAAAAATGAGGAAGTTTTTTTTAGTTTTTGGGAGTGTTGAAAATACAGAAAGGGCCCTAGGGTTTTTGGGATTTTGCAGAGAAGGACAGTTAGCGAAGAGGGAGAGAACTTAAATGTGAGATAAGGATAGAAAGAGGAAAGTACTTAATTTTTATTTTTATTTTTTCTAGATTGAGGTTAGAAAATGAGCTTTTGAGTAAAGGAGTTTTAATTGGGTATTTTAGTGGAGTAAGTGTGGAAGCATGATTGATTTTATTTTTGATTTTGTCTTTTTTATTTTACTTACAAGCTTTGAATTTTTCAATAATAATAACAACAAATTTGTTAACAAACAATGAGTTAACATGAAAATATAAAGTTTTATGAATTGAAGAATATATTTTCTTGAAAAACATGGTAAATTAAGAGAATATTTAAATTATAGGAGACTTAGTGAAATTAACCTTATTTTTTAAATATATTTTTTTGTTTGTCTTAATTTCTCTTTTTCCTATTTCTTTCGCTTCTCTTGTAAAAGCTCAAGTGGGAAAATCCAAAAAAATGGTCTTTCGCTTCTCTTACTAATTTAACAACCATGATTATAATGAAATTTTTTTAGAATTATGAGATTGATATGAAAGGGCTTTAAACTATATTCATTAAAGTTGAACATTTTAGAATCTATAAGGATTAAAATAAAGTTTACCATTTTTTTTTTGTAAATAACTGTTAAATAAGAAATGAGGTATGTGCAAGATTGGCTTCATGGTATGGGCTATTTTAGGGTTGGATTAGACTAGTTTTTTGAGGTATGGTTCAAACTTCAAAGGCATATAAACTTTTAATAGGCAAGGGAGAGAGTAATTGATGATTTTGACAGGTATGTTCTCTCAACTTTAGACTAGTACTGTTATTTTGAGACTGTTTTCAAAAGAAGTAAAAGTCTTAATAATTTGTTGAGGGAAATTTGTAATGTGTGCTAATCTTTTATATTATATGCTATTGTAGTTTTCTTGGCAGATGAGAAACGAGGGGAAGCAATTTTGCATATCCAAAAACAAACTATGTTTTTGTGCGTATTTAGTATTTTAGTGCGAATTGTTTTTTACTTGAAAGCACTAAAAAAATACAAATTTAATTTTTTTTCAAGTTAAATATTTTAAACGTAATTCCAAATTCAAAAATAAAGGTGTCGAAGTAGCAAAATCCAAGATTTGATGTGGTTTTGAAAACGACAGAATTTGCAATGAAAAAGATGGAGCTGCTTAATTTGGAGATTTCATGCTCGCATTTAGGGTAGGAAAAAAAATATTAAACATCAAGAAAAAAAAATTTACATGAAACTTTAGACTAATACTGTTATTTTGAGACTGTTTTCAAAAGAAGTAAAAGTCTTAATAATTTGTTTAGGGGAATTTGTCATGTGTGCTAATCTTTTATATCATATGCTATTGTAGTTTTCTTGACAGATGAGAAACGAGGGGAAGCAATTTTGCATATCCAAAAACAAACTATGTTTTTGTGCGTATTTAGTATTTTAGTGCGAAGTGTTTTTTACTTGAAAGCACTAAAAAAATACAAATTTAATGTTTTTTCAAGTTAAATATTTTAAACGTAATTCCAAATTCAAAAATAAAGGTGTCGAAGTAGCAAAATTCAAGATTTGATGTGGTTTTGAAAACGACAGAATTTGCAATGAAAAAGATGGAGCTGCTTAATTTGGAGATTCCATGCTCGCATTTAGGGTAGGAAAAAAAATATTAAACATCAAGAAAAAAAATTTACATGAAACTTTAGACTAGTACTGTTATTTTGAGACTGTTTTCAAAAGAAGTAAAAGTCTTAATAATTTGTTGAGGGGAATTTGTCATGTGTGCTAATCTTTTATATCATATGCTATTGTAGTTTTCTTGGCTGATGAGAAACGAGGGGAAGCAATTTTGCATATCCAAAAACAAACTATGTTTTTGTGCGTATTTAGTATTTAGTATTTTAGTGCGAAGTGTTTTTTACTTGAAAACACTAAAAAAATACAAATTTAATGTTTTTTCAAGTTAAATATTTTAAACGTAATTCCAAATTCAAAAATAAAGGTGTTGAAATAGCAAAATTCAAGATTTGATGTGGTTTTGAAAACGACTGAATTTGCAATGAAAAAGATGGAGCTGCTTAATTTGGAGATTCCATGCTCGCATTTAGGGTAGGAAAAAAAATATTAAACATCAAGAAAAATTTTTTTACATGAATTGTTAAGTCCGAAGTTGTCAAAAATGTTTTTTTTGACATGACACGGAATATACAATATAAACTTGAATAGTAAAATCGTAGGTAAAATATTTTAACTAATTATATATTGATAATTTCAGTCAAATAATAAATAATAATATAGCATAATTAAAATAAAAAGTTAAATAAACAATATAGAAGTCCTAACACCTTAAAATACATAATTCAAATAAAAATTCATACATAGTTTAAATAACTTAAAAATACAATACAATTGTGTCCATAAAATTTCATTAACTAAAAATTAACAAACTTAAAACATGTAAAAACAACTAATCTAAGGAATATCTCTCTTTTAGATGAGATTTTAAATACCAATGCAACTACATCACAATCACAATCCAAGTAAAAAAACTCACCTCAACTCCCCTACTCTTTTAAATATACTATGACACAATGACAATTCCATTGGGTGTTGCTTGTGCTTTAGCAAGGATGGCTTCAACTTTATCTGAGCTATAATAGTTAGTATGACTGTATGAGTGGAAAAAAAAATAACATTGTTACTCTCTATTTGGCTACCCATTCTAACACTATGAACAGTACTCGCTATATGAAGCGAGTATTGTAGCACTCTTCGGTTGGTAGCGAGAAAGAAGGTGATCACGGGAAAGGAAAGAGTGGAGGATGGGGTTGTGCTTCTAGTTTTTGTTTATGTTGTTGCTTAGTCTATGGTGGTGGTTGAAATGTTATGGTGTTGTGTGGGATGAGTTGGAGCTATTTTTTAAAATGATTTTTTTCAAAATAATCTTTGTCGATTTTATTTTTTTAATATTGAGTTGGTTGAGAATTTAGCTTTGTAGTTTTTTTCCTTTAAAACATTGTGGATTGCTACAGTGTTTCCCTACATGGTTTTTTTTTTTTTTTTTTGCTTTGTTTTTTTCATGATTTTTTTTGTTTTTTTTTATGATTTTTTCCAAAATTATCTTTGTTGATTTTATTTTTTTAATATTGAGTTGGTTGAAAATTTAACATTGTAGTTTTTTTTCTTTAAAACATTATGAATTGCTGACACAATCAAAAGATTGATGTCTTCTTCCAAGTGTAGAAGTGTCGAAGTAATAAATAACCCGGCAAGACCGAGGTTGAACCATAGGGAGATTAACTATATAAATTATAAATGATGATGATGATGATGGTGGTGGTGGTGGTGATGATGAGTTAAAGAGGACTTTGAGATGTAAGATTAATGTGAAGATTAAACAATGATAAAAACAGTTGTCAAGGTTAGAGGATCCACTAATGTTATTTCAAATAAGTATAATATAAACTCTTTTTATTACTCAACTAGAAACCACACACAAAGGAGGTTCCAATCAGATGATTTGTCATTAATAGCTCATTATAAATTATTAACATGATCATATTAATTATCTTATTTAAGTAACACCAAACTTTTAAATATTGTCAGGAATTCATGATGCTAACTTATGTTAATAACAAATCAAGTTCCTTTCATAGCATAGGTGTAGGTTATACCATACGGTTGGCTATGAAAGTGCCAAGTATTTGTTGTGCCAAGTGTCATACAACACAAATTTAGATTAACTATTTAACAAGCAAGGTATTAAGAATTAATAAGATAAAAATAATAAGACATGTTAATAGTAGGTTGTTTAGGATATAATCATTGAAGTCCATATTGAGTTTATATTATACTTATCCTAACACCATTAATGAAACATTTTCACCTTGACATAATAAACTTAACTAAACATATTGAAGAAGAGAAACATAAATAAACAAGAGGAGAACATGATTATATAAGTATAGTAAAGGAAATGAAAGGCATAAACAAGATATTAATGAAACTATAACATGAAATAAAACTAGAACATTAAAACTACAAAGAAAAAATGCAAGTAAGGAAATGATCTTGATATGAAAACCAAGATGCCTAAATGCATGACAAATGCCTCCTTTTATAGGCCAGAATTTGGAACTATTGATTTGATGACTAATTGTTGAGTGGGTGGCCACATCTTGACTTGGTGACAATCATTATCTTCTTGTCTGAACAAAACGTCATTGCTAACGTAAGAATTTGAACAGACTGTCTTCATGAAAGTTCTAGGAAATTATCTCAGCTTTCCAACAGAAAAAGAAACAGTGCATTTGAACTTCTAGAACTTGAGATATGGGCTGAACACTGAACAATATTTGGGCTGCAGGACAGATTCAGACTTCTCTTTTGATGCTAAGATTTGAACTTCCAAATAGCATAATTGAGTCTTGGACTGTTCCTAAATCTTTTAGGCCTATGTCTTAGCTTTCTAGCCATATAAACCAAACTGAAATCCAAGATCTACATCTCCGGATATGACCTAATGACTGAACATTGTTTTAGTTTGGAATGAACCAGCATCTCTTTTCTACGTTTAGCCCTCTCCTTGTCTTCTCAATTTCAGTAGTTAAACTCATCAATCAATCCCTTCATTTATGTGATAGGCCTGTATTTAAGATGAACATTTACCATAAATTAAAGGTATCTTATAGTATTAGACATGATATTATAAAACATGCTCTAGTTAATGAGTTATTGATACTTCAAGTGCAAAATAATGATATAAAACCTTGATAAAAATGCACTTTTAAGTACTAATCGCACCCCCCAACTAGCTTATTACTAGTCCCTAGTAATTAAAGTGTTAAAATAGAAAAACAATTTGCAAGTTCCACAAAGCAAGGCATTCATCATTCAACTTCCATTAATCTATTCAAATAAACAAACTCTCATTAAATTTATATATCTGCTCAATACCTCTTAAACAAAATATTAATAAACCTTCCTTTTTATGTGCCCAATGTATGAAAACATAGATGATGAGGCTTTTATTGGAAGAAAACAATATTATGTTCTAATGTTTAAGGTTAACTTCCTTGGGTTAAGATTATTATCTTTTTTTTTTCTCTCTTTTTTTAAATATATATATATATAACTTAAAACATAATGCATCTTTAACCCATATAACGAGCTTTCGGCTAATGACTCCCAGACCAGTTAGTCTTAGGGCATTAGGTGTTGAGACACCCCTACGAGCTTAGTAACTCGGGTTGTAGATACTGATACGTAGATAGTGCAATGTTTCATTCCCTTAAGCTTTTCTCCTTAACCCATGTAACAAACTTTGGGCCAATAGCTCCCAAATCAGTTGACTTTAGGGTATTAGGTGTTAAAACACCCATTCGGGCTTAATTGTTTTAAGTTAGGGAGGCTACGAAACCAAACTTATCTACGTTTTTATTATCATCAATATTATCAATTTGTTTGTGTTTTTTTTTTTTGCAAATTATATACTATCCCTTTCCCTTAGTTGTTACCTTTAACAAAAGAACATAAATAATATAATAATCCAATGTGCAACCCACAATCATATGTTAAAGTGTGTGTGTGAAAATGAAGGTTTAAGAATACTTGTTAAATGAGTATATGAGCATAATCAAGTGATAACAATACGAGAGTTTGTAAACCTGAATATTTTAATAAGTATTCTGATAGACCTTGATAAGAATATTTATTAAGATGCATTTCAAGAGTTAATAAAATTCCTCCTTACTCTGCCATCCTAATAACAGTTCTGTCAAATGGTTTTAATAATAGTAAAAATAGTTAGTAAGTTAGTTTTTTTTTATGTCAACTACTACCCTCTCCCCCCAACCAAAACGTGACATTGTCTTCAATGTCATAAGGTAGAAAGATAGAGTATAGAAGACATCACCTGAAACATCGAACACTAACAAACCTGAAACACACTTAAACAAATATAAGAAATAACAAAACAAAATAATATGCTATTAATAAAACCAAAGGACACAAGGTTTCACAAACGAAAGCTCAAATCCAATCTAAGCTTTTTACGGCTTTCCTTAATTGACCAATTTATACGACTCATGTAGGGATCAATTACAGGGATGAAAAAATTGTAGTTGGTCAATCAATTGTTCAGTAGTAACAATAGAGATTATGATTTATCGTGCCGAAGATGTTAGAAATTGTTGTTCCACAGCTTGATAAAGAAAAGACAACAAATTATCATAAAAACCATTAACATTTAACAAACCTATAAGTTTATGGTGAATGTGTAGTTGGGCCCAAGAGGAAATATGAAAGATCTCTTCTAATGTTCCCAGACCACCTGGTAAAGCAATGAAGGCATCAGCATGGTTAAACATCGCATTCATTCGATCAGACATTGTGGAGACCTGCAGTTCCTCTCCAATTGTTTTTCCAATTATGTCCCCTTTTGCTAAAGCTTTGGGGACAACCCCCAAAACTTGATTGTCTCCTAAAAATGCAGCTATTGACACCCCCCATTAACCTAAGGCTGCCTCCCCCATACACTAAATGAATCTTTCTTTGAGCTAGTACCTAATCAAGATGATTTATTGATTCTAAAAACTCTTTTTCTTTCCCAAGGCTGGATCTACCGAAAACATAAATATTTCTTATGTGATGACTTGAAGAACCTGCCATTTCTACACACTTCTATATCTATTGATGTATTGGTTGAGTAGAAATGAAGGGAAGGAAGAGAAGATTTTATAGATGAGAAATTGAAAATGCAATCATACCACCTATATGTAGGCTAGCTGGAGTCTCACTCTCTCTCTCTCTCTCTCTCTCTTATTATTATTATTATTATTTGAAAAAAAAGCATGTGTATGTACAGGTAGTTGTGATTGTGGCTCACATCTTCCTTTGGTTTTACGTCCAAGAACGACTTAAATGCCCTCTATGGGTTAGGGATAGGCTTCCCATCCAGTTTTCTTAAAAACTGGCAAACATGGTCTTTTTTAGTCAGATTCCCAAGACTATGTCGAGCATGTTCTTTATGGAATTGTGGCCATAAATCATGAATTGCACGATGCACATCTCCACTAGGATGCGTCTCAAGAGTCAATAGAAGATTATCTAAAGACCCCTTACTTAGGTCATCCTTAATGAATTGTATTTTATCTTAACGGTTTACAAATACCATTTCTAAAGAACGACATGTTGCATTACAAGTCCATCTGACACATTTGTGACAGACTTTCAGTCGTTTTGCATAACGTTTCTTTGCAAAAGCACTTTTACCTGTTCCAGGTATGTATGAAATGAAAGAATTGGAGGACTCACCTGATAATCAGACCTTTGCTTCAATTAGCCAGTGAATATCTTCAAGAATTCCATGATTCATTAACAACCTTAATCTTGCACACCTAGCACGGTAAATTTTTGCAATCGCATTTGGAGGCAAAACGAGAAAATACTTTTTCAATTTTCAAGAGTGGTGTCCATTTTCAAATGAGAATTGGAGAAGAGATGCAAATAAAGGAGAAAGAGCAAAGAATTGCACAAATATATACACAAATATAAGTTATTATGGGAAACTGAAAGAACCGACTTAAGAGTCACGGAGTGCCGTTATCCGCCATTTGACCAGGGTGAGAGAGACTAGCAAAACAAAATTCACACCAAAAAGAAACATAAAAACAATGTGAGAAAAAGAATCAATCTTTATATACAGGATCACTCAATTGAATAGAGTCATTTTCAACTGAAAAATTGTCAAAGTAAACTTTCAAACAATGCCCATTTACCTTGAAAACATTGTCATTCTTTGGATTCTCGATATTACAGGCCCCATATGGATACACATGTTTCACAATAAAAGGACCGCTCCATCTTGACCTTAGTTTTCCAAGAAATAAATGGAGTCGAGAATTATAAAGCAAGACTTTTTGACCAATATTGAATGTTTTTCTCAGTAATTTCTTGTCACGAAACTCTTTGATTCTTGCTTTATGAATTCTTGAATTTTCATATGCATCATTTCTTATTTCCTCAAGCTCATTTATTTGTAATTTTCACAGCTGACTAGCATCATCAAGGTTTGAATTAAAAGCTTTAATAGCCCAATAAGCTTTATATTGAAGTTCCACAGGCAAGTGACAAGGTTTTCCATAGACTAATCTATAAGGTGACATATCTAATGATGTTTTATAAGCAGTTCGATAAACCCAAAGTGTATAATTAAAAAGACCAGTCTTTCCTATTAGGGTTCACTGTTTTCTCCAAGATCTGTTTGATCTCCTTATTAGCAAGTTCTACTTGTCCACTTGTCTGAGGATGATAAGGGGTGGCAACTTTGTGTGTGATTCCATATTTCTTCATTAAAGACTCAAATGACTTGTTGCAGAAATGTGTTCCACCATCACTTATCATGGCTCGAGGGATTCCAAATCGACTCAAAATATTTTCTTTCAAAAACTTTATCACTGTTTTGTGATCATTGTTTCGACTTGGAATTGCCTCTATCCATTTTGAAACATAATCTACTACGACTAATATGTACAAGAAACCAAATGATGGAGGAAATGGACCCATGAAATCTATACCCCAACAATCAAAGATCTCAATGACAAGAATAGGATTTAAAGGCATTATGTGACCTTTTGAAATAGATCTCAGCTTTTGACAATTTTCACAAGTCTTGCATAATGCATGTGAGTCCTTGAACATGGTGGGCCCGTAAAATCCACTTTGTAAGATTTTTGGAGTTGTCTTTCTTGATGAGAAATGACCCTCACATGCTCAGAATGATAAAATTTAATGACACTACTTACCTCATTGTCAGGAATGCATCTTCGAAATATTTGATCAGGACAATATTTGAATAAATAAAGGTCATCCCAATAAAAGTTCTTCACTTTGTTCAAGAACTTTCTTTTGTCTTGGGTACTCCAATGAGCTGGCAAATGTCTTGAAACAAGAAAATTAACAATATTAGCAAACAAGGCATTGTAGAGACGGAAAGTAAAGATTCATCAGGAAAGTAGTCATCGATTGGTGTGATGTCAGATCTCGAATCTGTTATCAATCTTGACAAATGACCTGCGACAATATTTTCGGTGCCTTTCTTGTCTTTGATTGTGATATCAAATTCTTGAAGTAACAAAATCCACCGCACCAATCTAGTCTTAGAATCTTTCTTAGAAAGAAGATATTTCAATGCTGCATGATCACTAAAAACAACAACAGGTGAGTCGACAAGATAAGACCTGAATTTTTCACATGCAAATACTACTACAAGTAATTCTTTTTCAGTGGTGGTGTAATTCATTTGAGCACTATTTAAAGTTTTTACTTGCATAGTAAATCACATAAGATTTCTTATCTTTTCTATGTCCCAAGACAGCACCCACGACATAATCACTAGCGTCACACATTATTTCAAAAGGTAATGGCCAATAAGGAGGTTGAATGACATGAGCATGAGTAAGCAAGTTTTTAAGTTTAACAAATGCTTCTTCACAATGTTTAGTCCATTCAAAAATATTATCCTTTGTTAGGAAGGTTACTCAAGGGCTTAGATATTACACTAAAATCTTTGATGAACCTTCTATAAAAACCAGCATGTCCTAAGAACGATCTAACATCTTTAATATATTTTGGTGTTAGCAAGTTAGCAATTAACTCGATTTTAGATTTGTCAACCTCAATTCCTTTCGATGAAACAATGTGAACAAGTACAATGCCGTTTGTTACCATAAAGTGATATTTTTTCCCATTCAGTACAAGATTCTTCTCTTCACACCTGCTCAAAACCTTTTCTAAGTTAGTCAAACAATCATCAAATGAATCGCCAAAAACAGAAAAATCATCCATAAAAATTTCAAGAAAACGTTCAACCATATCACTAAATATACTGAGCATGCATCTTTGAAATGTGGCTGGTGTATTACATAATCCAAAAGGCATTCTTCGATATGCAAAAGTACCAAATGGACATGTGAAAGTAGTCTTCTCTTGATCTTTCAATGCAATTTCAATTTGGTTGTAGCCTGAATAACCATCTAGGAAACAATAAAATTCATGACCTGCAACTCTTCCTGGGATTTGATCCATGAAAGGTAAAGGAAAATGAACTTTTCTAGTCATTGAATTAAGTTTCCTATAGTCAATGCGCATGCGCCAACTAGTAATAGTCCTAGTTGGAATTAACTCATTTTTCTCATTTGTTATCACAATGACTCCAGACTTCTTGGGTACAACTTGGGTAAGACTTACCCATTTGCTGTCAGAAATAGGATAAATGATTCCATTATCTAGAAGCTTAATGACTTCATTTTTCACTACTTCTTTCATATTAGAATTAAGCCTTCGTTGCATTTCTCTAGAGGATTTAGCATTTTCCTCCAAATAAATCCTGTGTGTGCAAATCAAAGGACTAATTCCTTTTATGTTAGTTATGGTGCATCCTAATGCATTTTTGTGCATTTTCAGAGTTTGTAATAACTTACCTTCGTGATGTGCATTAAGTTTGGAAGAGATTATTACCGGAAAAGTTTCATTTTCTCCCAAAAATGAGTATTTGAGATTGAATGGTAACGACTTCAAATCAGGTTTTGGTGGTTGAACACTTGAAGGTATGGACTCAATTGATCGTGGTGGCAATTCCTTAATTTTTGGTCTCCAACTATTTGCCTTTAATTCTTCCTAAAAATAAACCATTTGCAAATCGTCAGATTCATCAATCTCAGTTTCACTGGAAGTGGTTTGAAATTGATCATAAACTAATTTTTCAATAAAGTCCACTTCCTGTAAATCATTATCATCTCCAGGTTGCTTGCAAATGTTGAAAATATTCATCTCCAATGTCAATTTTCCAAATGATAGTTTCATCAGTCCATTCCTATAATTAATCAATGCATTAGAAGTTGCAAGAAATGGACGTCCTAAAATAATAGGAAATGAATTACATGCTTCAACAAGTTGTGTATCGAAGACAATGAAATCCACAGGATAAATGAATTTATCAACTTGTACTAACACATCTTCAACTATTCCTCTAGGCACTTTTACAGATCTATTAGCAAGTAAGAGAGTTACATAAGTTGGTTTTAATTCACCTAGATTGAGACTTTGAAAAACTGAATATGGAAGTAAATTCACACAAGCGAAATTTAATGGTATTCGCGACCCCAAGATCAATCTAACACAAGTTTGTTGAGATTTGAATGAGCTTATCATAATGGAAGACTTACTCCAAGGCAACAAGACTATAAACCAACTCGATCACAACGCCTACACTTGAAGACGAGTAAAGGAAGTATAAATTCACAACAAAGAATTGTCAATTCTTTGAAGAGTTGAAAGTTCAATCAAGAACCAAGATTGAGCAACCAAAAGTCGGCTACAAGGCTGAAAATATCATCAAAAGTCTAACCTAAAATTATTCCTAAAGAGTATTTAAACTCCAAGCCAAAACCCTAGTTTCCCTAATGGGTCTCACATAAACCCAATTTAAATAATAATCAACCCAAGCTAAAACTAACCCAAAATAATTAAAATAAAAAAGTCTAAAACCCAAACAAATTGTCTCCTCTCAAAATAATTAAAGTTTGATAGCCCAACTAATTAAATAAGACAAGTTCGTTGTTTCCGCATTCTGTCTGGCAGCAGCAAAACCCAACTTAAAATGGATGGTTCTCTCTCGTCTTAATGAATTAGAAAGCATGCCATATATCGTTGGAAAGGTATGGAAGTCTAACTGTGGATAAAAGAGTAACGAAAGGTCAAACTGTCTAAATCTAGTCTTCTTCTCCCAATCCTTGTGTAATGGTCTTGGTTCCACCAACAAGCCCCTCTTGAACATGAATCGGATTAATCAAGGCTTGCTCTTTATTATTACAAATCCTCTTGAAGTCCACCTTAGCCCATGTATCTTGAAAAAGTCCATTGAAAGCTTATTTGAACTTCTTAGCCCTAAGCCTAGTAACTAGACCAATTGGAACCTCCAATAGATCCTTTGATGGTTGGATCGCATCAAGGGGGCAGCCAGCAAAGAAGATAAAAACGCCCCTTCCTCTAAGAAACCCAAAATCATGCATTCCTTCTTTTTGATAGGTGTTCAACAAACATGCAAGGCTAAACTCTTTTTCTTGGTTGCAAGGACATATAAACCTTCGGATTTCAAGAACTGTGAGATTTATTTTACCTTTTCTTTTCAGTTTATATGATGAATATGTTTGTTCTCCTATGCTTATTTTTCCTATGATTGTTTATTTTAATTGTTAGAGCGGACTCTAAGTTATTATTGTAGACAATCTATTGCTAAGTTTGATATCAAAACCGGAGTTGTGGTATATGAACTTGTGAAGCAACTAAGTTTAATAATTGTGGCAGATCTACGTTATTAATCTTAGGGAGAACATTCAATCAAATCAAACATAAACTGTGGACTTTTCTTGATTAATCAACTTATCTAGTTTTTAAGGCTGCCATTGAATTAAATTACTAGTGTGGACACTGTGGTTGTTTGATGGTTATGGTTAGTTATACGGCGGATCCGTTAACTAACCAATGTTAAGAAGAGATAAATATTTAGAAGGATTTGTGGTACACCACTAGCCCCACCCTATCGAGGTCAAATTCCTTTGTTTTCTAGGGTTTTTAGGCAGTTTTAGTTTTCTAGCATAGGATTTTCGTACAATTTGCATTGTTTTCGATTTCTTGCGTGGTTGGTTTCTTTTGAGTTTTCTTGACGATTTATGATTGTAACCCGTTCTACTAACCAGATTCAAGTGCAGGTGGATCTCGAAATAGAAAACACTTTACGCAGGTTACGAAAGGAACCTCGCGTCAACACCATGGCACCATGGCTGTTGAACGACAACAAACACTCAAGGAGCTTGCTACTCCTAACGTGGAAAATCAACCATTGTGCATCAACATCGACAATAATGTAAACTTTGAGCTCAAATTTGGTTTTATACATTTGCTACCAACATTCAATGGTCTTGCAGGTGACGATCCTCATACTCATCTCAAGGAGTTCCATATGGTTTGCGTTGGCATGAAACCAAATGGAGTTGATGAAGAATAGGTTAAGTTGAAAGCTTTCCCTTTCTCTTTAAAAGGGGCAGCAAATGCATGGTTTTTCTCTATTCTCCCGGGTTCCATTGGAACTTGGCATGCCATGAAGAAGATTTTCCTTGAAAAGTATTTCCTAGCATCTCGAGTTGCCAACATAAGGAAAGAAATATGTGGGATTCGAAAATCTCATGGAGAGACATTTTCCGAGTATTGGGAAAGATTTGAGCAACTGTGCATTCAATGCCCTCATCATCAAATACCCGATCAGCTGCTCATTCAATATTTCTATGAAGGATTCATGCCTCTGACCATACTATCATTGATGCTGCAAGTGGAGGGGCATTGATAGATAAGACACCCGAGGCTGCACGCCAATTGATCTCAAACATGGCAGCTAGCCAACTCGAAACAATTTGGCACGCGTGGAGACTTCGCAAACAAACGAGTAAATGAGGTAAGTATTTCTAACCTTGAAAATAAAGTTAATGATCTTACTTCTCTTGTGCGTTCTTTGGCTTGTGGAAATGTACAGCAGGTGAAAGTTTGTAGCATATGTTCCTTATAAGGATATACCTCAGATATGTGCCCAACAATGCAAGAAGATTACATTGAACAGGTTCATGTAGTTGATAGAGGATTTAACGGACAGCCCCAACGTAAACATGATCCCTTTTCCAACACGTACAATCCCGGATGGAGAGATCATCCAAACTTATGCTATGGGAACCCACCTCAACAAGGCAATCAAGGCCGATAATTCCATCCCCATGGATTTCATTCCCAACAAAATTATCAAGCGAGACAGCCCCTTCCATTCACAAACTCCAATGTTATGGGGTCGTCATCCAGTGATGATCTTCATGAGATGATAAAAACTTTGGCTTCTAACACTGTGACCTTGCAACAAAATGTCATGTCTTTTCAACAGGAAACAAGGTCAAGTATTCACAACTTGGAGAAGCAAATGGGGCAAGTAGCTTCAAGTGTGGGGAAATTGGAAGCACAAATGAATGGAAAATTGTCCTTCCAAGCATTGAATCCAAAAGAGAATGTTAGTGCGATCATGCTGCGAAGTGAGAATGAACTTGAAGCAAAAACGTCGAAACAAATTAAGATGGAGAAAGAAGAAGAGATAGAAACTGAATTGAGTACAAAGAAAGAACATCCTCCCCCTCCACAAACTGAAACATCGACCAACACTCCAAAGGTAACTCCTCACTCAATGAATTCCAGTTTTAAAACAATTCCACCCTTTCCTGTGAGTTCTTCTAGGTCAAAGAAAGAGGACAAAGAAAAAGAGATTTTAGAGGTTTTCAAGAAAGTAGAACTCAACATTCCTTTGCTTGATGCTATCAAGCAAATTCCTAAGTATGCCAAATTCTTGAAGGAGTTGTGTACTACCAAGAGAGCTTTCAAACTAAAAGGTCATGAAATGGTAAGTATGGGTGAAGTTGTATCTGCTGTTGTTCAAAAGAATATGTCTTTGAAGCAAAAAGACCCAGGTGTGTTTACTATCCCATGTGTTATTGGTAATACTAGTTTCAAAAGGGCCTTGTGCGATTTAGGTGCATCCATTAGTGTTATGCCTAAACATGTTTATGATTCTCTTAGTCTAGAGCCTTTGAATAAAACTAGCATTGTAATACAACTTGCGGATCGTAGTTTTGTTTACCCACTTGGTGTGATAGAAGATGTCCTAGTCAAGATTGATAGTTTGGTCATTCCATGTGACTTTTATATTCTTGATATGAAACATGATTCTTGTGATTCATCAAACAACACTCCTATATTGTTTGGGAGACCATTCTTGAAAACTGCAAATATAAAAATTGATTGTGGTAAAGTGATGCAATTATTCGATAGTTTCACCCACATTTAACTAGTGTTTTGCCTATGTTTTATATATAAAATGCCTTCATATTCTTTATTTTATGTTTTGAAGGCACTTTTGGATGAAAGATGCAAAAATGAGTAAATTAGAGGTAATTGACAAATTTGACCTTCAGTCGATCTTTTGTGCAGAGCATGAGCTCTAGAGGTCGAAATGAAATGATTCTAGTGGGATTAAAAGACTAACATCCATAACTTTCTGGACATCTAAGGAAAGAAAATAAAATAAGGAAGAGCATGGAAATCATAGCCTTCAAAGTCAAATCTCGCAATCTGCCAGTGTTGACCTTTGGCCATTCCGAGTTGAATATCTAAAGTTAAAGAAGTCCAATTGATTCAAACTCAATTATATTGGATTCTTGACTCAAATGCCTATCAATGCTCCAAAGTTCAGCAAAAAAAGATGTCATATGAGGGAGATATGATTTTTCAAAGATGACAACTGAATTCTGCCAGCAAACAGGTTTCGTGAAGAAACGAGTCCAAATTGCGTTCTGAAGCATCTAAACCAATATCCAAGTTTTTATTTCAGCAATTTAGCTCCTCTAAGTCAAAGCTTGAAGATTTCATGCAAGGTTATTCCTCCTTTTTTAGGAAAATAGTTATTGAAGTACTTAAATGTAAACTGTCTACTTAAGGGAGGACTATTTTGTAAAATAGAGACTAGGGTTTCCTAGGATATAAAAACAATGAGAGAAACGAAGGGGGGGCAGCCAGCACAGAAGAGAAAAACGCCCCCTTCCTCTAAGAAACCCAAAATCATGCATTCCTCCTTTTTTATTAGCTGTTCAACAAACATGCAAGGCTAAACTCTTTTTTCTTGGTTGCAAGGACACAGAAAACTTTGGATTTCAAGAACTATGAGATTTATTTTACCTTTTCTTTTCAGTTTATATGATGAATATGTTTGTTCTTCTATGCTTATTTTTCCTATGATTGTTTATTTTAATTGCTAGAGCGGACTCTAAGTTATTATTGTAGACAATCTATTGCTAAGTTTGATATCAAAACCAGAGTTGTGGTATATGAACTTGTGAAGCAATTGAGTTTAATAATTGTGGCGGATCTACGTTATTAATCTTAGGGAGAACATTCAATCAAATCAAACTTAAACTATAGACTTTTCTTGATTAATCAACTTATCTAGTTCTTAAGGCTGTCATTGAATTAAATTACTAGTGCGCACACTGTGGTTGTTTGATGGTTAGGGTTAGTTATACGGTGGATCCGTTAACTAACCAATGTTAAAAAGAGATAAATATTCAGAATATAAATTGAAGTTTCGTTTCCATGATCAGTTCTGATTTCTATAAGTGGATGTGTGCTTGCGACCAAGGTTTGTTCTCTTGATAATTTTCTCATTTTATTTAATTTCACTTGATAGTTTTCTATTTTTTTTTGCTTTAGCCTAGATAACGTCCAACCCCCCCTAAATTGCATATCATCTAGCATAAAAATCTGACTTGAACCTTCCTCGTGGGATCGACCCCTTGCTTGCTCTATATTATCTTGTGTGTTGTGTTTGAAGCTAGGGTAAGGAATTTGTGCGACTGCGACATCGCAACATTGACCACTCTTTTTCAATTCTAGTGCCTCGACTTTTCTAGCTAAAGATGCAAACATGGCTTGGAGGTCATGATCTTCCCTAAGGTTGTACATTCCTCCACTAGATGTATGAGGTTGAGTTTTATTTGGTGCCTCATAAGTGCCTGTAGTGTCTTAATTTTGAGCATTTTTAGCTAGCAAGTCTAGGTACTCCATTGCTTCATTAGGGTCTTAATCTTCAAAAGTTCCATTGCACATTAATTCCACCATTTGTCTATCTTTAGGTGTTAACCCTTCATAAAAATATGAAACTAATCTCCATGTTTCAAAACCATGATTAGGGCTGACACGACCAAAAGCTTGATGTCTTCTCCCAAGTGTAGGAGCGTCAAAGTAATAAATAACCCGGCAAGACAGGGGTTGAACCACAAGAAGGTTAACTATAAAAATTATAAATAACAACAATACAACAACAACAATAACGACAACGACAACAACAACAACAACAACAACAACAACAATAATAATAACAAGAAGAAGAAGAGAGCTTTGAGATGTGATATTGTTATAAGTATTAAACAATGATAAAAACAATTGTCAAGGTTAGAGGATCCACTAATGGTATTTCAAACAAGTATAGTATAAACTGTTATTATTCAACTGGAAACCACACACAAAGAAGGTTCCAATCAGATTATAAATTGTTAACATGATTACATTAGTTATCTCATTCGAATAATGCTAATACTTGTAAATGTTATCAGGCATTCATGATTATAACTTATGTTAACAACACATCAAGTTCCTTTCATAGCACAGGTGTCGGTTATACCATACGGTTTGGGCTATGAAAGTGCCAAGTATTTGTTGTACCAAGGATTATACAACATAAATGTAGATTAATCATTTAACAAGCAAAATATTAAAAGTGAACAAGATAACAAATACAAAACATGTTAGTATCAAACATTAAAGTCTGCCATCCTAATAACAGTTTTGTCAAATGGTTTTAATAATAGCAAAAACTGTTAGAAGTTAGTTTTTTTTATGTCAACTACTACCCTCTCCCCCCCAACTAGAACGAGACATTGTCCTCAATGTCCTAAGGTAGAAAGATAGAGTATAGAAGACATCACCTGAAACAACGAACACTAGCAAACCTGAAACACACTTAAACAAATATAAGAAATAACAAAACAAAATAAAATGCTATTAATAAAACCAAAGGACACAAGGTTTCACAAACGAAGGCTCAAATCCAATCTAAGCTTTTTACGGTTTTCCTTAGTTGACCAATTTATACGACTCATGGAGAGATCAATTACAGGGATGAAAGATTGTAGTTAGTCAATCAATTGTTTAGTAGTAACAGCAGAGATTATGATTTGTCGTGCTGAAGATGTTAGAAATTGTTATTCCACAGCTTGATAAAGAAAAGACAACAAATTATCATAAAAACCATTAACATTTAACAGATCTATGGGTTTATGGTGAATGTGTAGTTGGGCCCAAAAGGAAATATGAAAGATCTCTTCCAATATGCCCAGCCCACCTGGTAAAGCAATGAAGGCATCAGCATAAGCTTTGTGTTGAAGTTCCACAGGCAAGTGACAAGGTTTTCCATAGACTAATCTATAAGGTGACATACCTAATGATGTTTTATAAGCAGTTCAATAAGTCCAAAGTGCATCATTAAGTCTTAAAGACTAGTCTTTCCTATTAGGGTTTACTGTTTTCTCCAAGATCTGTTTGATCTCCCTTTTAGCAAGCTCTACTTGTCCACTTGTCTGAGGGTGATAAGGGGTGACAACTTTGTGTGTGATTCCATATTTCTTCATTAAAGACTCAAATGACTTGTTGCAGAAATGTGTTCCACCATCACTTATCATGGCTCGAGAGATTCCAAATGGACTCAAAATATTTTTTTTCAAAAACTTTATCACTGTTTTGTGGTTATTGTTTCGACTTGGAATTGCCTGTATCCATTTTGAAACATAATCTACTGCGACTAATATGTACAAGAAACCAAATGATGGAGGAAATGGACCCATGAAATCTATACCCCAACAGTCAAAGATCTCAATGACAAGAATTGGATTTAAAGGCATCATGTGACGTTTTGAAATAGATCCCAACTTTTGACAATTTTCACAAGTCTTGCAGAATGCATGTGAGTCCTTGAACATGGTGGGCCCGTAAAATTCACTTTGTAAGATTTTTGGAGTTGTCTTTCTTGATGAGAAATGGCCCCCATATGCCTCAGAATGACAAAATTTAATGACACTACTTACCTCATTGTCAGGAATGGATCTTTGAAATATTTGATCAGGACAATATTTGAATAAATAAAGGTCATCCCAATAAAAGTTATTCACTTCGTTCAAGAACTTTCTTTTATCTTGGGTTCTCCAATGAGCTGGCAATTGTCCTGAAACAAGAAAATTGACAATATTAGAAAACCAAGGCATTGTAGAGACAGATAGTAAAGATTCATCAGGAAAGTAGTCATTGATTGGTGTGATGTCAAATTTCAAATCTGTTGTCAATCTTGACAAATGATCTGCGACAACATTTTTGGTGCCTTTCTTGTCTTTAATTGTGATAATCAAATTCTTGAAGTAACAAAATCCACCGCACCAATCTAGCCTTAGAATCTTTCTTAGAAAAAAGATATTTCAGTGCAGCATGATCACTAAAAACAACAACAGGTAAGCCAACAAGATAAGACCTGAATTTTTCACAAACAAATACTATTGCAAGTAATTCTTTTTCAATGGTGGTGTAATTCATTTAAGCACTATTTAAAGTTTTACTTGCATAGTAAATCATATAAGGTTTCTTATCTTTTCTTTGTCCCAAGACAGCACCCACGACATAATCACAAGCATCACACGTTATTTCAAAAGGTAGTGACCAATAAAGAGGTTGAATGACAAGAGCAGAAGTACGTAAGTTTTTAAGTTTTGTCGCACCCTCACGAGCAGAGTGCGGCGATCCTCAATTGATTTCGGGGTGTTATGTTTTTTGAATAATGGAGTCGCCACCTAGTATTATGGTCACTAGGAAACCTAACTAGTCTTTTAGAGATTCTAAGGCAAGGGACTAGTTGCATAGAGGGAAGGTATTAGCACCCCTAGTACGCCCTATTTAAGGTAAGCTGCTTGGTGTTTGGTTTGCTTTATAATTGCTATGGTGTTGGTGTTTCCTAGGATACATTTTGCTATGACGAACAAACTTGGATTGAAAGTTTTAAAAAAGAAATAACCCTTGGTCAATCTGGATCACACCCTTAGATATGTCTACAAAGTACCAAGGAGAACCGATGCAGATCTCTTGAAATCTATGTTTGATTCAGACTAAATTTATTAAGATAGAAATCCAAGGAGATTCCATGTGTTTTAAAAGCTTATTTTTCCCTTAGTATTTCAAGAGTTTTGCGACTCGTAAATCGCAATGAGGAGAGACAAAAATTTAGAAATTTAAGGAAATTCAGAGCGCTTTAAAAGCCTCTTTTTGCCTTGTTTCATATTTTTATGGCTTGTAAACCATGGAGTCAAAAATTAAAATGTCCTAAATTATAATCGAGGCTTCTTTCAACGATGTGCGATGACTTATTATTCCTAGAAAAATATTTTGGATATTAACCACTTGGGGTTTTTTTATCCAAACATTAACAGCGAATAATAACAAGTTATTCCCAATAATATTTTGGATATTCGTCCTTTAAGGATTTTTTTATCCAAACATTAGCGGTGAATAATAGATGAATTTCCTCCAAAATAAGATTTTTATATTTTTTGGAATATTGACCAATACCCTTTGGAGTTTTACAAACATGTTGTAAAATCTAGAAATGCAAGAAAATAATTTTTGTTGTGTTTAAGAAATCCATGCGAAAACGCATTTTTGAAACTTCCAATATTTTTTTTATATATAAAAAAAACATTCAAAACATTTAGAGTATTGGTCGTATGCATGAAAACATTTTATATATATATATATATATATATATATATATATATATATATATACATATATATATTTGTCACATTGCGTTGAAAACCAGGTATTTTAAATACAAGATTTATGTTTTTACAATATAAAAATATAAAAAAACCACAAATTAAATAAAAAAATGATATTACTCGTTTTTTTAGGGGCTGGGTCCAGCTCGGCCCATGTGGCTGGGCTGAACCCAGCAGGCATAGCCGGGTCACTGACCCAAACCAGTGACCCGACTGGGCACAAAGGCATGCGTGAGTTTCCTCACGCATGCCTTGGCTGGTTACTGTTCAAGTGAATTAAATTTCACTTGAACAGTAACAATGCAACCAAGAATGCATGCAAAGCTGGTAAGAAAAGAGAGACAGCTTACCTGGTCTGCTGGCGAACCCGGTTTCTCCAGTCCTCACTGTCTGCGCTCGCTTGCTTTTCTCTTGCGTCTCTGTTCTTTCCGGTTTGTTTTGCTTTCGTTTCTCTTCTCTCCCTCTCCTCCGTTCTGTTTTCCTTTCTCACAGTAACGAAAGGATGAAGGAAAGAAACTCCCTCTGTTCTCGGCTGTGGAGGAGGCTACAACTGGGCGAGTGGCTCAGCTCGTTCCTGGTTGCTGTTGGTGCTGGCCATGGTTCAGCAGAGGTGGTGCTGCTAGCTGCTGGGATTTTTCAAGGGAGGCCAGTCTGAGGTTCTGGTGTTGCTTCTCTGTTACTGTCGGGGGAAGGGCTGGCTGTGGCTTCTGGTTTTGAATGTTTATCAGGCGGGGCTGAGCTGAGGGAGAGATGGGATGAATGGAGAGTCTTTTCCTGGGGTTGTGTTGACAGAGAGTGAAGGCCTGTAAGTGGTGTTCATAGTTGTTGCAAGCTAGGGAAGTGAGGTCTGGCGAAGGGAGAAGAGAAGCTTGTGTGCAGAGGGAAAGTCTTGATTGAGAAAGGGGGAGGAGCAGTGACGGCTGTTGTGGAGAGGGAGAGCGGCGCCGGCTGCCTCTTGGTTGGGAGAGAAGACCGTGAGTTTGTCTTTAGCTGAAAAGGGAAGGTCGTGCATGTGGGAGCTGAGGGAGGAGAAGAAGATAGCTGGGGGGGGGGAGACTGCAAACCAAAAAAACAACAGGGGAGAGGGGGCGATGGCTTGGTTTCGGCCAGGAGAAAAAAATTAGGTTTAGGTTTTTTTATGGTTGCCCTAAATTTCTCTCTTTAAAAAAAATTTGTCCTCTGTAAATTTTTTCCCCTCCTCTGTATATGGCTGGATGTTCATTTATATAGAAAATCTCTATACGTGCTATTTAAAGAAATATTATAATAATTATTACAAAGATTGTCTTCTATAACCAGCACCAACAAATCCTATATATATTGTATTTTTCTATTGCAGTGATTATTTTCTCTAAACAGCACGAATCAAATCATATATCTATGGTATTTTATATTGCAGTAATTATATATTATTCACTAATTATTTCCTTGACATATTGCTTCCTTAACCCTGATGCTCTATGTTATCGCCACATGTAAATTCTTATTTTTTATTTATTAAAATTTTTTTATCAAAACATGAGTCAAAAATTAGGTAGCAACAGATACCCCCTCTTTACAATGCTTACGAAGCAAAACTCCTTAATGTTTTGCATAGTAAGCTTGTAAAGAAAAAAAAAGTCTTCCTTGCTTTTTGAATGATCTACTCATCCAAGGACTTCACTTTTTAAAAGAAAATGGTCTAGTTATCATGGGTGACCTGTCTTTTTTAAAAAAGAAAATTGGTCTATTTTCACGAGCGACCTTGCCCACACACACTCAAACCTGGTCTATTTTCAGGGGCGACCTACCCACATACTCATGCTGGTCTATTTTCACGGTCGACCTACCCTTTTGATTGGGTTAACCTGAGATCCCATCTGACAATCTCCTTTAATCTGAAGTAAAGTCGGTGTGTAGCTCGGTTAACCTGAAATCCATCTGGCGATTCCCTTTAACCAAAGCTAAACTATGTGTGTGGTTGGGTTAATATGAGATCCCATCTGGCGATCTCCTTTAATCCGAAGCAATGTCGGTGTGTAGCTCGGTTAACCTGAAATCCCATCTGGCGATTCCCTTTAACCAAAGCTAAACTCTGTGTGGTTGGGTTAACCTGAGATCCCATCTGGCGATCTCCTTTAATCCGAAGCAAAGTCGGTGTGTAGCTCGGTCAACCTGAAATCCCATCTGGCGATTCCCTTTAACCAAAGGTAAACTCTGTGTGTGGTTGGGTTAACCTGAGATCCCATCTGGTGATCTCCTTTAACCACAACCAATACAAAAATGTGTGTGTGGTCTCATTATGACGGGTGACCTACCCAAAATGAAAGATGGTCACATTATGACGGGTGACCTACCCAAATTAAAATTCTTAGAAAACTCCACGCTTTCCTAAGAAATGGTCTCAATATCGCGTGACAGGCCCGTCTTAAAATTCTTAGAAAACTCAACGCTTTTCTAAGGGATGGTTTCAATATCGGGTGACCTGCCCACCTCAAAATATTTTTTTAGAAAACTCCATGCTTTTCTAAAAAATTGTCTCAATATCGGGTGACCGGCCCATCTTAAAAATTCTTAAAAAACTCCACGCTTTTCTAAGAAACGGTTTCAATATTAGGTAACCGACCCCTCTTAAAATTCTTAGAAAACTCCATGCTTTTCTAAGGAATGGTCTCAATATCGGGTGACCTGCCCATCTTAAAATTCTTAGAAAACTCCACGCTTTTCTAAGGAATGGTCTCAATATCAAGTGACCGGTCCATCTTAAAATTCTTAGAAAACTCCACGCTTTTCTAAGAAATGGTTTCAATATCAGGTGGCCGGCTCCTCTTAAAATTATTAGAAAAGTCCACGTTTTCCTAAGAAATGGTCTCAATATCGGGTGACAGGCCCCTCCTAAAATTCTTAGCAAACTCCACGCTTTTCTAAGGAACGGTCTCAATATCGGGTGACCTGCCCACCTTAAACTTTTTTTTAAAGAAAACTCCACGCTTATTTAAAAAAAAACGGTCTCAAAATCAGGTGACCGGGCCCCTCTTAAAATTCTTAGAAAACCCCATGCTTTTCTAAGAAACGGTTTCAACATCAGGTGACCGGCCCCTCTTAAAATTCTTAGAAAACTCCACGCTTTTCTAAGAAATGGTCTCAATATCGGGTGACAGGCCCCTCCTAAAATTCTTAGAAAACTCCACGCTTTTCTAAGGAATGGTCTCAATATCGGGTGACCTGCCCACCTTAAACTTTTTTTTTAAGAAAACTCCACGCTTTTCTAAAAAAACAGTCTCAAAATCAGGTGACCGACCTCTCTTAAAATTCTTAGAAAACTCCATGCTTTTCTAAGAAACGGTTTCAATATTAGGTGACCGACCCCTCTTAAAATTCTTAGAAAACTCCACGCTTTTCTAAGAAACAGTCTTAATATCGGGTGACAGGCCCCTCCAAAAATTCTTAGAAAACTCCACGTTTTTCTAAGAAACGGTCTCAATATCAGGTAACCTGCCCATCTTAAAATTCTTAGAAAACTCCACGCTTTTCTAAGAAACGGTCTCAATATCAGGTGACCGGCCCATCTTAAAAATTCTTAGAAAACTCCACGCTTTTCTAAGAAACGGTTTCAATATTAGGTAACCGGCCCCTCTTAAAATTCTTAGAAAACTCCATGCTTTTCTAAGGAATGGTCTCAATATCGGGTGACCTGCCCATCTTAAAATTCTTAGAAAACTCTACGCTTTTCTAAGAAACAGTCTCAATATCACGTGACCGGTCCATCTTAAAATTCTTAGAAAACTCCACGCTTTTCTAAGAAACGGTTTCAATATCAGGTAACCGGCCCCTCTTAAAATTCTTAGAAAACTCAATGTTTTTCTAAGAAATGGTCTCAATATCGGGCGACCTGCCCATCTTAAAATTCTTAAAAAACTCCACGCTTTTCTAAGAAACAGTCTCAATATCAGGTGACCGGCCCATCTTAAAATTCTTAGAAAACTCCACGTTTTTCTAAGAAATGGTCTCAATATTGGGTGACCTGCCCATCTCAAACTTTAAAAGAAAACATCTTACCTCGAGGAAATGAAGTAGTGCTGGTTCACAATTCCTATCCTTTTCCGTAGTTCCGTTGACATGAGATTTTGTACCTCAACGGTTTTCCCAAAAACTTGGAACTATTTTGGCTTTCGTCACACCTTCTCCTGCCAGGTTAGTGTTATGACAATATAGCATGCATGCTTTTTTTTTTGTTACCTATTTTGGAAACATAGGTCCCTCTTTCTGTTGTAGACTTATTGAGCTCCTGTTTTCATTTGTTTGTCCGACTCGTCCTCTTGAAATGGAATATACTCCACGTGCTATACTTCCTATCCTCTTGGTGAAGAGATCTTTGGTTCCTTATGGGGCCCTTTCTTGCTCCATTGAGTATTGTCTTTTATTATTATTTTAAAAGGAAAACTCAAAAGATTTGGTTTTGTTCATGAAAACTGAAACTTTCAATACAATTAGCAATTCTCATAAAAGATGTTTTTTAGAAGTTTTTATGATGATACCCCTTTGGGCTTTGGTTCACTATGGACCCCTATGTGTACTTCGTGCACTTCTTGCCCCCAGTGTGGTGTGCAAAAATATGTCAAGTTTAGATTTGATTTGGTTCTCTCCAATTGATGGAGTCATCTCCTTAGTCATGCGTTAAAAAAAAACAGTTCTTTTAAGTAAAAGATTTCAAATGCTATGAGATCATACGTTTTATGAAAAAAAGGGTTCTTTACAAAGAGCATGGCCAGACTTTCTTTTATTGACTGGGAAGCATAGTATTTCTTTATAGAGTCAGCATTCATAGGTTTAACTAGATCTTCTCTATCCATTCTAGATAACAATAAAGCTCCTCCTGAGAATGCTTTCTTTACCACGAAAAGGCCCTCATTGTTTGACGCCCATTTACTCTGATCTTCTCCTGGTAAAAGGCAATATTTTCTTCAGTTTAAGATCTCCTTAGTGGAATCCTCGAGGTCGAACCTTCTTGTCGTATAATTTGGCCATCCTTCTTTGATGACAGATTGTGGCTATCCTCTTTCCACTGATCAGATTCAACTATTCATCTCTAACTTTTACTCACTCTACCTCTTCTAGCTCGGAGTCTATCAATACTCTTAATGAGGGGATTTCAACTTCTAAAGGCATCACTGCCTCCATTCCATACACCAATATATACGGGGTGGCTCCTATTGAGGTTCGGATTGCAGTGCAGTACGCGTGAAGGGCGAATGGCAACATCGCATGCCAATCCTTGTAGGTGACTATCATCTTCTAAACAATCTTCTTGACATTTTCGTTAGCAGCTTCTACAACACCATTCATCTTTGGCCTATATAGCAAGGAATTGGAATGCTTGATTTTCCATTTAGCATAGAGTTCTATTATCATCTTGTTATTGAAGTTCTGGGCATTATTAATCTTTTCTAGTGGACCATATTGACAGATCAAATCTCTTTCCATAAATTTCTTCACCACTTTTTACCTCCATGTCATCCAAACATCTCTACAAAGTTCCGTCAAATGATTTCTTATTCAAAGTTTCCCCATCAAGATAGAAATCCATTGCCAACCTCCTCAAAGTCCTTTTGTTGATTTTGGATGCCCCAATGTGATATGTCTGGTTTTGGATGAGATTCTTGATATCATAGTACCAAGGGTTTCCAGCTTTTTCTCTTTCAACTAAGCAACAATGAGCTGGGTTATTTCTGATATTAATGTGTACCGACTGTACCTTATGCCCAAAGTCTATTCTAGCCATATAAGTTAATGTGACCAAAGCGTCAGCAAAATGGTTTCCTTCCCTTCCTAGATGGGTGAACTTTATTTCCTCAAATTCTCTAGCCAATTTAGACAGGTATTCTTGGTAAGGTCTCAACTTCTCGTCCTTGGTTTGTCATTTTCCTTTCTCTTGGAAAATAATCAAAATTGAGTCTCCATACATATCTATCTTTCTAATATTCTGCTCCAATGTCACCTCTAAAACGAAAATGCAAGCTTCATACTCTTATGTTGTTATTGCACCCAAACTGCAACTTAACTAAAACCGAATATTGCTTTTTATTAGGAGAGATTATCATTGCATCAGCTCTGTTACCACATACATTTACATCACCATCAAAGTACATAGTCCACCAATCTAATTTCCCTTCCTCAACTGAAAGCACATCTTCATCAGGAAAGTCAAATTTTAATGACTCAATATCTTCCCTAGCATGGTCGGTAAGGTGATCGACAATAACACTCCCTTTCATGGCTTTCCATGTCATATATACTATGTCGTACTCAGCCAGTAGAACTTGCCATTTTGCAATTCGGCTTGATAGATAGGGGTGGATTCAATACGTATTACTTGATTTTCTTGAAAGCTTCTTCACACTCTTATTCCAAATTCCGAGATTCTTCTTCCTTAACAATCGAAGATTGAGTCACAAGTTGTGGTTAATTGGGATATAAACCGAGCAATGTAATTCAACCTTCCCAAGAACCTTCTTACATCCTTCTCAGTCTTGGGAGTTGGCATAGATTGAATAGCCTTTACTTAACCGGGGTCCATTTCTATCCTTTTGTCACTCATCATAAATCCCAACAACTTTCATAGATTTCACCTCGAATGAACACCTTGCATGGTTAAGCCTCAACTTGTACTTTCTTAATCTTTCAAATAATTCCTTCAATATTTGGACATGGTTCTCTCCCTCTCTAGATTTAGCAATCATGTCATCCACGTATACTTCAATCTCTTTGTGCATCATGTCGTGAAATAGAGTCAACATGGCCCTTTGGTAGGTGCCCCCAACGTTCTTTAACCCAAATGGCATGACTTTGTAGCAAAAGGTTCCCCATAGTGTTACAAAGGTTTCTTCTCATTATCCTCTTGCGCCATTTTTATCTTATTGTAGCCCGAAAACCCGTCCATAAAGGAATATATGGGGCTACGAGCTGCATTGTCAACTAACATATCTATGTGTGATAGAAAAAAATTGTCTTTAGGGCTAGTCCGGTTTAAGTCCTTAAAGTCCACACAAACTCTGATTTTCTCTTCCTCTTCGGGTACTACCACTATGTTAGACACACATTGCGGATACTTGACTATTTCTAGAAAACCAGCATTCCACTACTTTTCAATTTATGTCTTTACCTTGATCAAGACATTCAAATTGGTCCTTCTCAACCTTTGCTTAACCGATTTGCATCCTTCTACTAGTGGTACCTTATACAAACCAGGCATATCCTTGTAGGACCAGGAAAAAAAAAATCTACATAATCTTGGAGTAGTATAATCAACTCTTCTCTTTCTTTAGGGGTGATCAAAGTCCCTATCTTCAACTCTCTCTTGATTTTTTCATTGCCCACATCTATGGTTTCAAATTCCTCTTTAGCGGGTTTCCAAGCTTGTTCATGTTGTTCTTATTAATTTTTGTGAATCCCCTAATGTTAATTTCCTCTCATTCTTCTTCTTCTACAACTAATATGTATTCTTTAAAGTCCAGCCATTCAATCTCAGTGTAAAGTGTAGATGTTATTATGGAAGATCCAGTTTGAAAACGGAAAGTGATGTGTAAAAACACCAAGATGAACTTTTGGAAATGCATGATCTCATTAAAAGGAAAAAGTTGTCTCAAAACATTTGCATGAGAAAACCGATTAGGTGCGCAACATCATTCCAAACTCCTTCAATCTCTTTTTGGTACTGAGCTTTTTGGTGTGACCTTTCTTTATTTTCCATCCTTTTTCTTAGTTAAGTGTTGTGGATTCTAGAAGGGGGACCTATATTTCTAGGTCTGCATATGCGTGCATAGATGTATAAGAAAATGCATGATATAATGCATGATTGTGATAAGAATGCATTTGTACATTGGGTATGGATGCAGCCTTCTTGTGAACGAATAATAGCCACCACATTATAAACATAGGTTCTCTTGTCACATTGCTTTGATAGGAGTACTGCCTTTCAGGTCGTTTGCTTGAATCATATTCACCAAGAGACAGATTTTGCATAAGAAGATGGGTCAACGCCCTTTTCATTAATGTTTGATAAGTTTATTACATTTAGAAATAAAAAGGAAATACAACATGTTAATCCCTTTCCTCCACAAACTCTCTAGCCAAAGGTAATAAGGCAAAGTCGTGGTTCTCAATCTTCCCTAGAAAGGCATCGGTTTCAGCTAGACTTCGGCGATAGCGAATGATGTCCCCTCCCACATTCCGCGTATTGATTCTAATAATTCGAGCATGTGCAGCAGCTTCGTCCATTTGCTCATCTGTCTTGGTCATCTTTTCTATGAGCAACATATTGGTTCTGTTCAAAGCAGTGTTATTGGCGTCGATTTGATCCTTGTGTTTTTCCATTGCTGCTAGCTTCTCGTTCAAATACTTCACCTTTTCACGTTCCTTGTCAAGTTTTATCCTCATAACTTTTATCTCATTCTTCTTAACCGCTAATTCTATTTCAACCACCTCAAAACCTTTCCTTTTACTTTCTTTTTTTGCAATCCCCATCGAACGGCTTTCTAACTCCATATATTTCTTGTTCAAATCCTCATACTTCCCAATCCTATCCATCAGTTCGAACTGGACTTGTGCAAATTTTTCTTGGTAATATTATGCACTTGCTTAGCAATCGTTAAAGTCAATCTCTATTGCTTCAAGTTTAGAGCAACTTTGCATCCAATCCAAACTCATCCTTCTTAGCTTCTTCTCACTTCTTTCCCTAGCAATCTTCTCCTCACCCAGCTTTAACTCAAGCTTTGTTATTCGCGCATCTCTAGATTGTATTTGCTCATCTAGAAATGCTCTCCTTTTATCTTCTTTTAGCATCATTTCTTCCAACATTGCCTTGTCTTCTCTGCTTTTGCTCAACTCTATCCGAAGTTTTTCCACTTGTCTTCTCAACTCCTCTTCATTATTGACCCTTTTCCTCTTAATAGGCTCTTCTACAGTTTGGGGAGATTTGACTCCTACACAAGGCATGGCTGAAGCTGCTAAGTCTCTCCATCTTGCATATCCTTCACTTGCACTTGGATCCTTTAAACCTTCTATCTCAACCAAAACCAGATGCTTTCAATCTTGTTTAATGATCTCCAAAACTTCTTGTGCAACAGGATCTTTGAACAAACCAAAGAACTGAGCAATTCCCATAGTCCTTGGAACAAACTGCATGCCCCCAAGTTGCCTTACCACTAGGGCAGGAGCATAACTCACATAACCTGTAATCCCTACCAATGGCACCCAACGTCTTTGTCCACAACTCATTAGGACTTTCACTGTCGTTACCCATAGGGCTTTCCACTTAAAATCACTATTAGGCAAACCTTCTAATTTTTCAACCCAACCTTGGTTGTCTAGATCTCCCCATTCTTCTTCTTCTACTACCTTCAGGGGTCTTTGGGTGAACCACCAAAAATTATTGAAGACAGACTTTTTTATTTCGATATGGCTAACCATCCAGATATACAACAATTACGTGCAGCATCTCATTGCTCCTTTTCCGGTCCTCCTACAATGGTTAAGTGTCAAGATGGTTTCGGCTAAAATAGCAGCCATTGGATTGATTTGTGTATTCTCATACTCTACATAAGCAGCAGCGGCCTTCAAACTCACTACACCCATCTGGCTTGGGAACAACACAAGGCCAAATACGCCCAAGGCAATCAATCTCTCTTTTTCTAATCCTGACTTCTTTTCAAGTTCAATTTCTAGCATCCTCCATTTCAAACCGATAGCATTCTTTTCCAAAAACTTTTCTAAGTTGGAGATTCTGAGCAGTTTTGACAGTTCGGGGATGATCTTGTCAGATCTCAAAGGCAAATAAATCTGATACAGATTGTTTGGAAACTCAGTCAATATCCCATATGCCTCAATAGTGTGACATAGGTCTATGTTTCCAAAAGAAAAACACCGGTAGTCTGGATCCCAAAAATGAACTAAAGCTCGCACAGCTGGGCTTAAAACTTCTACCTTTGCAATTTCCACCAAACGTCCGTATTTCCTAAAAAATGCATCTTTATCAACATTCTGAAAATGAGTCGTTAACTTGTTCACCTCATTCATAATGCAATTCAGGTTCTTGATTGGTGACATCTTCTTAGCATCGCTTCTAAGGCAGTCTCCTTCAGTCAATTGTGACAGTTCAGAATTTTTCCCATACTCTATGATGGAAGATTTAGTGATGGTGGCCATTTCGTTCACAAGTCCTGGAATTCAAGATGCCTTGGGGTTAGACTAGTTTTGATGCAAAAGATATTATGGAGCATACAACCTAAGGATAGGTTCTAGTTCTTTTACGTGAGACATATGGTAGGTTTACTACGTGGTCTCTAAAAAAGGGTCTCTTGCTGTCCCAGTGATCGCCCTCGTAAAGGTAATATGGGGGTTTAGCAGATAGTGGGATGACACATGTATCAATCAATATCAATCTAAACACTCAGCAAAGAGTTGGGGTTTACACAAACTTAAACCTTGACTCAAGTCATAAGGCAAGTTGCTAGTTCCCCACTTAACTTAAAGTTAAATGTGTGTGCCCTAAAAAAGATAATAATAATAAAGTGATGCATGACTATACCATGTATGACAGAATGTAAAGATGCATGCTAAAGCTTTTAAACAAAGTATCATTCATATAAGAAAATAAACAACACATAGCATAATAAAAAAAACAATTACCAAGCTTAGTCCTAGGGTCCCGAGTGGAGTCGCCATCCTGTCGCACCCTCGCGAGCGGAGCGCGGTGTCGCGGCGATCCTCGATTGATTTCGGGGTCTTTTGTTTTGTGAATAATAGAGTCGCCACCTAGTATTATGGTCACTAGGAAACCTAACTGGTCTTTCAGAGATTTTAAGGCAAGGGACTGGTTGCGTAAAGGAAATGTATTAGCACCCCTAGCACGCCCTACCTAAGGTAAGCTGCTTGGTGTTTGGTTTGCTTTATAATTGTTATGGTGTTGGTGTTTTCCTAGGATACATTTTGCTATGACGAACAAACTTGGACTGAAAGTTTTAAAAAAGAAATAACCCTTGGTCAATGTGGATCACACCCTTAGATATGTCTACAAAGTACCAAGGAGAACCGATGCAGATCTCTTGAAATCTGTGTTTGATTCAGACTAAATTTATTAAGATAGAAATCCAAAGAGATTCCATGTGCTTTAAAAGCTCATTTTTCCCTTAGTATTTCAAGAGTTTTGCGACTCGTAAATCGCAAGGAGGAGAGACAAAAATTTAGAAATCTAAGGAAATTCAGAGCGCTTTAAAAGCCTCTTTTTGCGTAAAGGGAAGGTCATGCGTGTGGGAGCTGAGGGAGGAGAAGAAGATAGCTGGGGGGGAGACTGCAAACCAAAAAAACAACAGGGGAGAGGGGGCGATGGCTTGTTTTCGGCCGAGAGAAAAAAATTAGGTTTAGGTTTTTTTATGGTTGCCCTAAATTTCTCTCTTTAAAAAAAATTTGTCCTCTGTAAATTTTCTTCCCCCCCTCTGTATATGGCTGGATGTTCATTTATATAGAAAATCTCTATACGTGTTATTTAAAGAAATATTATAATAATTATTACAGAGATTGTCTTCTATAACCAGCACCAACAAATCCTATATATATGGTATTTTTCTATTGCAGTGATTATTTTCCCTAAACAGCACGAATCAAATCATATATCTATGGTATTTTATATTGCAGTAGTTATATATGATTCAGTAATTATCTCCTTGACATATTGTTTCCTTAACCCTGATGCTCTATGTTATCGCCACATGTAAATCCTTTTATTTTTATTTTTTATTTTTTAAAAAATTTTATCAAAACATGGGTAAAAAATTAGGTAGCAACAAGTTTAACAAAAGCTTCTTCACAATGTTCAGTCCATTAAAAAATATTATCCTTTGTTAGAAGGTTACTCAAGGGCTTAGATATTACACTAAAATCTTTGATGAACTGATTAGTACTTAAAAGTGCATTTTTATTAAGGCTTTATATCATCATATTGCACTAAAGTATCATTAAATTCCCTAACTAAAGCATGTTTTATAATAACAAATCTGATAATATAATATATCTTTAATTTATGGTAAATGCTTATTTTGAATGCAGGTATATCTCACAATTCAAAGGATTGATTGATGTGATTAACTATTGAAAGTGAAGAGACAAAAGAAGGACTAGGCTAAGAGAAGAGATGCTGGTTCAATTCCAAACTGGAACACTATTCGGTTATTGGATCATAACTGGAGTTGTAGAACTCTGATTTAGGTCTACTTTATATGGATGGAAAGTTAAGACATAGACCTAAAACTTTCATGAAGAGTCCAAGACTCAATTCTACCGTTTTCAAGTTCAAATCTTAGCAACAATGGAGAAGTCCGAACCTGTCCTGCAGCTCAAACACTGTTCGATTTTCAGCTCATATCTTGAGTTCTAGAAGTCCAAATGAGCTCTGGTTTTTTTTGTTGGAAAGCTAAGACAATTGCCCACAGATTTCATGGAACAAATGGCTCAATTTATGATGTTAGAAATGACGTTTTGGCCAGCCAACAATATCAATAACCAGCCAACAATGTCAATAACCAGCAGCCAATAATGTCAAAAACCAGCCACCAAATCAGTGGTTGGCCACCATCCAAATAGTTTGTCAACCAATCAATAGTTCCACATCTTAGCCTATAAAAGGAGGCATTTGCCATGTATTTAGTCATCTTGGTTTTTAGATCAAGATCATGTTCTTACTTTCTTTTTTTATATTTTGTAATGCTTAAGTTTTGCTTTCATTAATTTCTTGTTTATGCTTTTCATCATAACTATGTTCTTATCTAGTTTATTTATGTTCTTCTTCTTCATTATGTTTAGCTAAGTTTATTATGTCAAGGTAAAAAGGTTTCTCTAATGGTGTTAGAATATGTATAATATAAACTCAACATGGACTTCAATGTTTATATCCAAGAAAGTTTGCTATTAACATGTCTTATCTTTTTATCTTACTAATTCTTAATACCTTGCTTGTTAAATGGTTAATCTAGATTTGTGTTATATAACACTTGGTATATCAAATGCTTGATTCTTCATAGTTTTCGACCGACATCGTTGTTATGAGAGGAACTTGATTTGTTGTTAACATAAGCTAGCAACATGAATGCCTGATGATATTTATAAGTATGGTGTTACTTAGACAAGATGATTAATATGATCATGTTAATAATTTATAATGAGCTAATAACAATAAATCATCTGATTGGAACCTCCTTTGTGTGTGGTTTCCAGTTGAGTAATAAAAAGAGTTTATATTATATTTATTTGAAATACCATTAGTGAATCATCTAACCTTGACATCTGTTTTATCATTGTTTAATCCTTACATCAATATCACATCCCAAAACTCTCTTCAACTCCTTTTCTGTTATTATTCTCTTCAAATCTTTATCTTTATTTGTAATTTATATAGTTGACCTCCCTGTGGTTCGACCCCAGTCTTGCCTGGTTATTTATTACTTTGACACTCCTGCACTTGGGATAAGACATCAACTCTTTGATCGTGTCATGAACCTTCTATAAAAACCAGCATGTTCTAAGAATGATCTAACATCTTTAATTTTGGTGTTGGCAAGTTAACAATTAACTCGATTTTAGATTTGTCAACCTCAATTCATTTCGATGAAACAATGTGACCAAGCACAATTCCGTTTGTTACCATAAAGTGATATTTTTCCCAATTCAATACAAGATTCTTCTCTTCACACCTGCTCAAAACCTTTTCTAAGTTAGTCAAATAATCATCAAATGAATCGCCAAAAACAGAAAAATCATCCATAAAAATTTCAAGAAAACGTTCAACCATATCACTAAATATACTGAGCATGCATCTTTGAAATGTGGCTGGTGCATTACATAATCCAAAAGGCATCTTTCGATATGCAAAAGTACCAAATGGACATGTAAAAGTAGTCTTCTCTTGATCTTCCAATGCAATTTCAATTTGGTTGTAACCTGAATAGCCATTTAGGAAACAATAAAATTCATGACCTGCAACTCTTTCTAGGATTTGATCCATGAAAGGTAAAGGAAAATGATCTTTTCTAGTCATTTAATTAAGTTTCCTACAGTCAATGCACATGCGCCAATCAGTCATAGGCCTAGTTGGAATTAACTCATTTTCTTATTTGTTATCACAGTGACTCCAGACTTCTTGGGTACAACTTGGGTAGGACTTACCCATTTGCTGTCAGAAATAGGATAAATGATTCCATTATCTAGAAGCTTAATGAATTTTTTTTTCACTACTTCTTTCATATTAGGATTAAGCCTTCGTTGCATTTCTCTAGAGGGTTTAGCATTTTCCTCCAAATAAATCTTGTGTGTGTGCAAATCAAAGGACTAATTCCTTTTATGTCAGCTATGGTCCATCCTAATGCATTTTTGTGCATTTTCAGAGTTTGTAATAACTTACCTTCTTGATGTGCATTAAGTTTGGAAGAGATTATTTCAGGAAAAGTTTCATTTTCTCCCAATAATGAGTATTTGAGATTGAATGGTAGCGGCTTCAAATCAGGTTTTGGTGGTTGAACACTTGAAGGTATGGACTCAATTGATCGTGGTGGCAATTCCTCAATTTTTGGTCTCCAACTATTTACCTTTGATTCTTCCTGAAAATAAACCATTTGCAAATCATCAGATTCATCAATCTCACTTTCACTAGAAATGGTTTGAAATTGATGATGAACTAATTTTTCAGTAAAGTCCACTTCCTGTAAATCATTATCATCTCCAGGTTGCTTGTAAATTTTGAAAATATTCATCTCCAATGTCATGTTTCCAAAAGATAGCTTCATCAGTCCATTCCTACAATTGATCAATCCATTAGAAGTTGCAAGAAACAGACGTCCTAAAATAACAGGAAATGAATTACATGCTTCAACAGGTTGTGTGTCCAAGATAATAAAATCCACAGGATAAATGAATTTATTGACTTGTACTAACACATCTTTAATTATTCCTCCAGGCACTTTTACAGATCTATCGGCAAGTAAAAGAGTTACAGAAGTTGGTTTTAACTCACCTAGATTGAGACTTTGATAAACTAAATATGGAAGTAAATTCACACTAGCTCCAAGATCAAGTAAAGCTCTTTCAATTTTATGTTCTCCAATAAAGCAAGAAATTGTAGGACAACCAGGGTCTTTATATTTCAAATCATTATTGTTCTGAAGAATGACACTTACTTGTTCGGCTAAAAAGGCTTTCTTTTTCACATTCAGTTTTCTCTTCATAGTGCACAAATCTTTCAAAAATTTAGCATAAGAAGGTACCTGTTTAATAGTATCCAGCAAAGGTATATTGATCCTTACCTGTTTGAAAGTTTTAAAGATTTCAGAGTTGTGATTGACTTTCCTTTGTTTGGTCATGGCATGAGGAAATGAAAGTGCTGGCGAAGAATCAGTCTTTTCTTTGCAATGTTCAGATTTAACCTCTTCCTTACCCTCAAAGATTAACTCATCATCTTTCTCACAAGGTTCAAGAATGGGTTTTTCAATAACCTTACCACTACGAAGAGTGATGACTAATTTGGCTTGATCCATGTGTTGGCTTCCCGAACTACTTGCATTTGCATTGTATTGCCCCTTTGGATTTTTCTGTGTTGAGATGGAAACTTACCTTTCTCTTGAAAACTGATAGCAGATGTCAATTTTGCAAGAGTATCTTTAAAATCTGTCATGCTTTGAGCAAGTTGAGTGTTGATTGTCTCCTGCTTTTCAATGAATGGATGCAATGTTTCCTCAAGATTTCTTCTAGGAGGTGGAGCATAAAGAGGTGCATATCCATGAGAATTTTAGAAATTATGATGTGTTTGAAATGGTGGCTGTGAAGTTTGTGCATTATTGTTATCACTCTTCCAACTGAAATTTTGGTGATTTCTCCAACCAGGGTTGTATGTTTGCAAGTATGAGTTATGATTGGGCCTTTGGAAACTGTTTAAAGCATGGGCTTGTTCATGGAGGCATTCCTTGAAAGAAGGCAAAGTTGGACAGTTATTGGTTGAGTGTTCATTGGTTTCACATATTTGACACACAATGTCTTGAACAGATTTTAATTGACCACTCTTTTTCAATTCTAGTGCCTCGACTTTTCTAGCTAAAGATGCAAACTTGGCTTGGAGGTCATGATCTTCCATAAGGTTGTACATACCTCCACTAGATGTATGTGGTTGGGTTTTACTTGGTGCCTCATAAGTGCCTGTAATGTCCCAATTTTGAGCATTTTCAGCTAGCAAGTCTAGGTACTCCATTGCTTCATTAGGGTCTTTATCTTTAAAAGTTTCATTGTACATCAATTCCACCATTTGTCTATCTCTAGGAGTTAACCCTTCATAAAAACGTGAAACCAATCTCCAAGTTTCAAAACCATGATGAGGGCAAGTATTAAGCAAGTCTCGATACCTATCCCAATATTGGTAAAATGTTTCTCCTGGTTTTTGAGTGAAAGTGATGATTTGTCTTTTGAAAGAGTTTGTTCTGTGGGACGGAAAAAACTTCTTTAAAAATTGTTGTTGCATTTCATCCCAAGCACGAATGGATCCTGACCTAAGATTTTGTTGCCATGTTTTGGCTTTATCTTTTAATGAAAAAGGAAAAAGCTTTAATCTGATGGTTTTCATGCTACAATTTGAGTCATTATAGGTGTTACAGACTTCTTCAAATTCCCTTAAATGCAAGTATGGATTTTCTAGATCTAAGCCATGAAAAGAAGGTAAAAGTTGAATAATGTCTGGCTTAAAATTAAAATGAGATGTATCAGGGAGGAAAACTATACATGAGGGTGCACTTGTTCTTGTGAGATTCATGTGGTCTCTAAGTGTTCTAACACAGTTATTCTCATTATTCTCATTATGAAGCGACTGGTTATCTTCTTTAGCCATATTTTCTGAAAATGATGAGGATACCCTACAAAGTCTACCACTTAAACTCTCATGCACGTGTAGGAAGAGAATAAAATGGAAGAAGAAAACAAAACAAAAAGAAACAAAACAAAAAGAAACAAAGTTAGATACAAGAAAAGTGAAAAGAGAAAATAAAATAAATATTATAATTTATACAGGAATTTACCTCCCTGGCAACGGTGCCAAAAACTTGACACGACCAAAAGATTAATGTCTTCTCCCAAGTGTAGGAGTGTCGAAGTAATAAATAACCCGGTAAGACCGGGATCGAACAACAAAGAGGTTAACTTTATAAATAATAATAATAATAATGATGATGATGATGATGATGATGATGATGATGATGATGATGATGAGTTAAAGAAGACTTTGAGATGTAAGATTAATGTGAAGATTAAACAATGATAAAAACAGTTGTCAAGGTTAGAGGATCCACTAATGGTATTTCAAATAAGTATAATATAAACTCTTTTTATTACTCAACTAGAAACCACACACAAAGGAGGTTCCAATCGGATGATTTGTCATTAATAGCTCATTATAAATTATTAACATGATCATATTAATTATCTTATTTAAGTAACACCAAACTTTTAAATATTGTCAGGAATTCATGATGCTAACTTATGTTAACAACAAATCAAGTTCCTTTCATAGCATAGGTGTAGGTTATACCATACGGTTGGCTATGAAAGTGCCAAGCATTTGTTGTACTAAGTGTCATACAACACAAATTTAGATCAACCATTTAACAAGCAAGGTATTAAGAATTAATAAGATAAAAATGATAAGACATGTTAATACTAGGTTGTTTAGGATATAATCATTAAAGTCCATATTGAGTTTATATTATACTTATCCTAACACCATTAGTGAAACCTTTTTACCTTGACATAATAAACTTAGCTAACCATATTGAAGAAGAGAAACATAAATAAAATAGAGGAGAACATGATTATATAAGTATAGTAAAGGAAATGAAAGGCATAAACAAGATATTAATGAAACTATAACATGAAATAAAACTAGAACATTAAAACTACAAAGAAAGAAAGCAAGTAAGGAAATGATCTTGATCTAAAAACCAAGATACCTAAATGCATGAAAAATGCCTTTTTTTATAGGCTAAAATTTGGAACTATTGATTTGATGACTACTTGTTGAGTGGGTGGTCACATCTTGACTTGGTGACAATCCTTATCTTCTTGTCTGAACAAAACATCATTGCTAACATCAGAATTTGAATAGATTGTCTCATGAAAGTTCTAGGATATTGTCTCCGCTTTCCAACAGAAAAAGAATCAGTGCATTTGGACTTCTAGAACTTGAGATATGGGCTGAACACTAAACAGTGTCTGGGCTGCTGGACAGATTCAGACTTCTCTTTTGATGCTAAGATTTGGACTTCCAAATAGCATAATTGAGTCTGGGATTGTTCCTGAATGTTTTAGGCCTATGTCTTAGCTTTCTAGCCATATAAACCAAACTGAAATCCAAGATCTACAGCTCCAGATATGACCCAATGACTGAATAGTGTTCCAGTTTGGATTTAACCAGCATCTCTTTTCTATGCTTAGCCCTCTCTTTGTCTTCTCAATTTCAGTAGTTAAACTCATCAATCAATCCCTTCATTTATGTGATAGGCCTGCATTTAAGATGAACATTTACCATAAATTAAAGGTTTCTTATAGTATTAGACAAGATATTATAAAACATGCTCTAGTTAAGGAGTTATTGATACTTTAAGTGCAAAATGATGATATAAAACCTTGATAAAAATGCACTTTTAAGTACTAATTAATTGCTACAGTGTTTCCTAGGGGTGAGCAAAAAAACTGAAATACCGATTAAACCGAGAAAACCGAAAAACAATAACCGAAAAAACCGAACCATGAAAAAAAACCGATTAGAATTTTCAAAAAACTAACCAGTTTGGTTTCGGTTTTATAAGCTTGAAACCGAAAAAACCAAAAAAATGAACCGAACAGAAACCAAGCCAAACCGAACCAAACCAATTTGAACCGGTTTTTTCTCTAAAATAACCGAACCGAACCGAAAACGGTTAGTTTGAACCAGTTTTGGTTTTTAAAAAAAAAACAAATTTGGCTACTGTAAAAAAAAAACCGAACCGAACCGAAAATGATCACCCCTAGTGTTTCCCTACATGTTTTTTTTTTATGATTTTTTCTAAAATTGTCTTTGTCGATTTTATTTTCTTGATATTGAGTTGGGTTAGAATTACAACTGTAGCTTTCTTCACAAAACACTATGGATTGCTACAATGTTTCCCTACATGATTTTTTTATGATTTTTTCCAAAATTGTCTTTATCAATTTTATTTTTTTTAATATTGAGTTGATTGAGAATTTAGCTTTGTATTTTTTTCTATTTTATTAACAGAAAAGCTAAATCATGTAGCAAAAAACTAAATCATGTGGGGAAAGCACTGTAGTTTTCCTCATAAAACACTGTGATTGCTACAACTCATTCTATTTGGTCTCTAAGTTTTTTTATCACTAATGTCACACCCGGACATCGTGGTGACCTATTAAAAAATTAATCTCTCGATTGGAAAAAGAACCGATATTTGGCATCGTGTTTTTTTAGGGGAAAAGTTCTTGTTCAAGGAGTCGCCACCTAATATTATGGTCACTAGGAACCCTAACTGGTCAACAGAGATTCTATGGTACGAGACTGGTTACGCGAAAGGAAATATATTATCACCCCTTAAGCGTCCTACCTTAGACAAGCTATATTGCTGGTTTTGTCTTAAATTGCTAAAGGTTTGTTTGTGTTCCGTTCTTATGGTCATCCTATAATATTTCTGACTCTAGCGTTAGTGAATATTCACCTATGAATATTTCCAACTCTGACGTTGGTAAATATTGTGCAACCCACAATGTACGGTATTCCTGACTCTGACGCCAGTGAATAAATCCGCAAAATATATATTACAAGAAATAGAAACTATTTTTGTTTATATATATATATATATATATTGTTGTTTTTATTTTTATTTTTGTGGTCCAGTAAAAAAAAAAAAGCATTGTTGCATGCATGCTTGAGTAATTCACGCATGCATGTAACAATAACAAACTAATTAATCTAGGAAAATAGAAAAAAGAAGAAGTTACCTGGTTGTTGTAAGCCGAGGGCGATGGTGATCCAGGCGTAAGGCTGCTGGCCGGAAAGGAACTCTCTCCTCTATTTCTTCTCATCTTGTGCCACCCCTACTCTCATTTGCATTTCTGTGTATTCGTCCTCTCTCTACTAAGAAAAGAAGGTTGTTGCTGCTATGGTTAGTACATGCTCAAGGTGCACGATGTTGGTTGCTAGATGTTGATGGAGCTGCAATGCTGTTTGCTGGAAGAGGCGCGCAATGTTGTTTGCTGGATGTTGATGGAGCTGGAATGTTGTTTGCTGGAAAAGGCGCGCAATGTTGTTTGCTGGATGTTGTTGGACTACTGCTGGAGCTGGTAATGGTGCCATGACAGTAAGGGAGCTGCTGTTTTCATCCGGGATGATAAAGACTCCACCGTTCCCGTGATTGTAAGTAACCAAGCCTTACTGCTGCTACTAAGAGGGGCTGCTGTTGTTGCCGGTTTGGTTGGTCTTGAGGGAGAGGAAAAGAAAAGCAATGGAGGGCTTGCTTTGTTTGTTCTTAGTGACTGGGGAAGAAGAGGAAGAAAGAAAATCGATGAAGGGGGGGTGGCGGTAGAGAGTAGAGAGTGGAATGCCAGCCCCCCCTCCCTTTCGAGTTGTTTCTTTTTTTTCTTTTAGGCTTTTCTTGTAATGACCTCCTCTTGGGGTTTTTTGTGTTTATCCCCCCTCTAGGGTTTCCTTTGTTTTTTCTATATCCTCCTCCTTTTTGTACATACACTGAGATCTGTATTTATAGTGTTAGAGTTCCTTTGCGTGTGAGAAACAAAGTTTCAATCAAACTTATTCTCTTCTTTGAAGTTTGAATTTGATTAAGAATCAAATTTGAAAGCGGATAACTATCATTATCTTGAAGACAAAGATTATCTTGAAGATAAGGTTAAAATGACAAAAGCATATTGTAGTCCCTAGTTTTCACGCAAGTTGACAAATCACACTTTTCATTGAAATAAATCTCCGATCTTTTAATTTTACATTTTAAACCCTGTAAAATTAAGTTAAAAAGCCAATGGGCCAAAATTGGGTTACAACAACCAACATAATTTTTTTCTCTCATAGAATATTGGCTCCATCACACATTCAGTTTCTATTACTTATCTATAAATTTTACATTAAAAAATATTAATCATTAAGAAAAAATAAATTTTACGTGAATTATTGGATCAAAATCTTATAATGTGTCTCATAGATCAGTTATCATGCTCCCTGTCTTGGATGAGCAAGAAAACATATTTATTAGAAGAGAAAAATAAACAAACTGAAGTAAAAGTTTTTTTATTTTTCCTGTAAGAGTTTTTGTTGTTAGAAGCAACCTGATTTGTTTCACAACCATGGTTTTGTTTCTTGATGCGATCCAATCTCTCTTAGACATGGACCAACTTGGATCTGAGTAATGATTTGGTTATGGTATCAATGTCTGAACAATAAAGCCCTGCTATGATTGGGCTACAGTGTTTCAGCCCGCATATGCTTCAGCTTTCCAGTCCTGAATTTGAAGGATAGATTTTTTACAAAAATGGGGTTCATTGTTCCTTTCAAGAAAGAGACGCCAAAAAGCGAGTACATGTACACATATCAGCACTAATAATGGTTTTGGTGCACTAAAAGAAACAAAAATCAACCCACACACGATACATTGTATTCTCCATGCACCCAAACCCTAACCACCACCTGTACATGCTCAAAACATTACACGTCAAGCTAAGAGCCATAAATTCATAGAAAAAACATGAACCTTGCTGTGAAGGAATGATAGTCAATGTTCTTATAACCGAGTAAAAGGACTAGTATTTTGTGGATTCGACGTGGCATATAAATTTACCGTTAGAATCTTAATAAGGTCTTATCTATACCGTTGGTAATAATTAAAGCTGTTTTTTGGCATTAAGAAATCCAAGAAAGAAGGATCCTAATCTCATAGAGACAATAAACCACAACAAAGAATTTTAGCTAATTTCTTATCCTAGAAATGTTGCATTATGAGGAATTTCTTAACCAGTTTTTCTTTGATTGCAACCAATGGAAAATATATAGCATGAACAAGTTCACAGGGGTCCTAGGTGTCTACAATTACCAAGGAGCAGCACTGAAAGAAAGAACGCTTTCCACCAAACCACATTTGAGGCCCTAACAGGCACTATTAGGGGTCGTGATGTTCACCTCATCACTGAAGTTGCCACGGACCCTAACTGGGATGATAATTGTGCTTTCTATTATCACCAGACAGGAGAACTAATCACCCTCCCTTACAATGCAGCATTGTCAGTGTCACTCAAAGTCCTTGAGCATGATATTTTCACTGTAACACCCAATCAAGGTTTTAGCACCTGGGTTCAGCTTTGTACCCCTGGGGCTAATTAACATGTTCAATGTAGGTGGAGCCATTGAGGGGCTAAAGTTTGAAGTGAAAGGTGGTGCTGAATTATTAGAGCTTGATGATGGATACAGGGGTGAAAGTAGTGGTGTGACTGAAGAGAGGGTGGGGAACTATAGCGATGAATTGGTTGCGAAAGTTTGCATAGAGGTTAAAAGGTGTGGCAAGTTTGATGTTTATTTATTTGCTAAGCCAAGGAAGTGCATTGTGGACTCAAATGTGGTTGATTTTGTGTATAATTTGAATTCTGGGTTGGTTGGTTTTAGCTTGGATAGCTTGTCTGAGGAGGGCAAACTTCATGTTGTTGAGATTGAGTCATAGGAAAATTCTGTTTGAATAGAGTTAAGGGCTATATGGAAGGTTTGGGTATTGGGGTATTTATTGTACTTGCATGTTTCCCCTCAAATTTTCTTCCCTCTGTAGTTTACTAGTTCATGTAATCATGTGAGGAATTGAGGGGGAATGGTCAAATAATAATTTTGCTATCTACCTGTTTAATCAATACTCTGTTCTAGGCTAAGCTCAAATAACTTACTCTTGCAAAAATCCATCTCCATGCCATTTCATATAATTTGAATCATTGAAAATGGTGATGATCAAGAAGAAACTAATGTTTCCTCCTTTCATTAATTAAACATAAATGAGAACAGCTGGAAACCATAAAAGAAAAAGAAATACACTTCAATTGCTTCCTTCAGTGAAACATGATTCACGAGGTATTGATAATGAAACACATTGAATAATCCAAAGATGATTGTGACACAGTAACTTGAATCCAGTGGACTAAAATAAATGAGAGAAAACCAATCTGAACTTTTATTAGCAGGAAAACAATCTTCTTGGTGCTAAGAGGGTGGGACAAAGGGCCTAATGGAACTGGAAAAGCTAGGTTTATAGACTTCATGAGGATGCAGACCAATGACAAAGAAGAACAGTAAAAATTATCCAACTGTTTCAAGATGCCATTCTGAACATATATTGACAAATGTTTTACAGAGATATCTTTTTTGTGTTTTGATAATAAATTCAGTAACTTGAAAAACCTATCCAGAAAACCCAACAGCTTTCTCTTTCATAAACTGAAAAGGTTCTGGGATGGTCTTAAATGGAGGTTAGAATTGCAGCAGTCTAATCACAAAATTCCGCAGCATCCTCGATTGGAATGATCACCTTGCTAGATAATTATGTCCTAAACCATAGGATTCCTACTTGTCCTAGTTTTTGTAACATAATTCCTCACCATTTTGTTGCTACATTATTAGGGTTGTTTTATAGAAAGTTACAGCTCCAATTCATGATCCTCTTGTTTTTGTTGTAGCTGTTCTTCTTCAATTAGTTGCAGTTCCAGTTGATGACTAAATTCATCACCAAAATCATCATCTTGTTGTTCATGTTTTTTGTGTTGTGGTTGATGTTGTTGTTCATCGTTTTGAGCATGGGTTTGATTTAGTCCTATTTGCTGGTAAAACACTTGCCTTTAGACATTTCAATTCTCTGTGATCATCTCAACTTCATCTCCAATAAATTCCCTATCATCTGATATATGCTGTATGTTTTGGACATCTACTACCTTGATTGCTTTTGTTGAAAAAACACAAAAACAAGTAAAAGTGTGGTAAATAAATTACGTTATTAGATACTGAATGAATTTTGAAAGGGAAATTTAAACTATAAATGATATGTGCTTCAAAATTTATACAACTCCATAAATGATATAGATAAGAAATCACAGAGAAATTTTTAGGTTGAGTAACAAATCAATAGTAAGAATAAACACAAACTGTTAAGGAAATAACTAGGCAATCAAATATATTTAGAAAAACTCTACCACCCCGGCCATTTATCTTAGAAAAAATTGGAGAGTATAACAAAAAAATCAATAATTAGATAAATTCAAAAAATCACTGACAAGTAAATGTAGCTTCTTAGTGTTAAAAAAAAGTGAATTGATAAACTAGTTTTGCATTTGGTAACAACTAAAATCACTAGCTCTGCTAGGCAATACAGATACAAGTTATTGAGGAAGAATACACATGTTACTTTCACGATTTGATGCTTATTCAATCTCTAACCTATAAATAAGGATATGAGACAGATAAAAGAACATATCTCTTGACACGATCAAAAGATTGATGTCTTATCCCAAGTGCAGGAGTATCGAAGTAATAAATAACTCGACAAAACTGGGGTTGAACATAGGGAGGTGAATTATATAAAATTATAAACAACAAATGAAAAGGAGTTGAAGAGAACTTTTGAGATGTGATATTGATGTAAGGATTAAACAAGGATAAAATAATTGTCAAGGTTAGAGGATCCACTAATGGTATTTCAAATAAGTATAGTATAAACTCTTTTTATTACTCAACTGAAAACCACACACAAAGGAGGTTCCAATCGGATTATAAATTATTAACATGATTATATTAATTATCTTATTTGAGTAATACCAATACTTGTAAATGTGGTCAGGTATTCATGGTGATAACTTATGTTAACAACAAATCAAGTTCCTTTCATAGCACAAGTGTCGGTTATACCATATATAGGCTATGAAAGTGCCAAGTATTTGTTGTACCAAGGGTTGTACAACATAAATCTAGATTAACCATTTAACAAGCAAGGTATTAAGAGTGAGTAAGATAACAAATACAAAACATGTTAGTATCAAACATTAAAGTTCATGTTGAGTTTATATTATACTTATTCTTACACTATTAGTGTACCCTTCTCACATTGACAAAATTAACTTAGCTAAACATAATGAAGAAGAAAAACATAAATAAACAATATAAGAACATAAACATGATATAAGTTAACTAAGTATAGTAAAGGAATGAAAAACATAAACAAGAGATTAATATAACTTAAAATAAAACTTGAACATTACAAAATACAAAGAGAGAGAGAGTGATCTTGATCTGAACACCAAGATGTCTAAATATATGGCAAAATCCTCCTTTTATAGGCTAAAATTTGGAACTATTGATTTGATGACTAATTATTGAGTGGGTGACCACTTCTTGACTTGGTAACAACCATTATCTTATTGTCTGAACAAAACATCATTGCTAACATCATAATTTGAACAGATAATCTCATGAAAGTTCTGGGCATTTGTCTCAGCTTTCCAACAAAACAAGAATGAGCTCATTTGAACTTTTAGAACTCGAGATATGGGCTGAACACTGAAGAGTGTCTGGGCTGCAGGACAGATTCTGAATTCTCTTTTGTTGCTACTATTTGAACTTGAAAACGACCGTTTTGAATCTTGGACTCTTCATGAAAGTTTTAGGCCTATGTCTTAGCTTTCCATCCATATAAACCAAACCTAAATCCATATTCTACAACTCCAGTTATGATCCAATAACCAAATGATGTTCCAGTTTGAATTGAACCAACATCTCTTCTTTAAGCTTAGCCTTCTCTTTGTCTTTTCACTTTCAATAATTAAACACATCAATCAATCCTTTAAATTGTGAGATATGTCTGCATTCAAAATGAATATTTACCATAAATTAAAGATATCTTATGTATCTGACTTGTTATTATAAAACATGCTCAAGTTAGGGAATTTAATGATACCTTAAGTGCAATATGATTATATAAAACCTTAATGAAAATGCACTTTTAAGTACTAATCACCTATGATGCCATGTTTCTTCGCCTCTACATATTCTGTTGACATTTTCTTGAGCATGTCTAAATCAAATTCCATACCCTGCACATGCAGTTCAATCCACAAGCTTATTCAGAAGAAAAAAGAAGAAGAGAGAAAGACTATGGCACCAACTGTGAGCATCGTAAAATCATTATACCTATAAGAAACTATTTTCAAAACATGAAAAGAAGGCAGGTCCTATTTGCAACTACTAAAGTAATAGAACCCGAGTAAAACCTTCACATGAGGAGTTATGCAACATACCATGTCCATATGGAAGAACTGCTCAATCCGAGTATCATCAAATAACCTGTTATAAAGAAAGCAGTGGAGCAATAAGAGGATCCATAAAATATTTTGAAACCTGAAACCTGACTAATCATGCTATTAGGTTGGAATAAATTATATCATTTTTAGGAAACATACTTCTTATATGCAACTTGCACATGGGCATCTTGCAATTCTGTGAGTTGTTTCACTGTCTCACTGACAGAACCTTTATACAAGTCCACAAACCCAAAGAGAAACAAGTGTCTTGAGTTTTATTCCATGTGCAACTTGCACATGGGCATCTTGCAATTCTTTTCTAGCATCCTTTTGACCAATGCAGGTACTACTTTTATTCCATGTTTTTTTGCATTTATAACAAGTGTCTTGAGTTTCTTTAACTCTCCTGTCAGATAACAAGAAGAAATAAGATGGTAAAAAAGAAAAGGAAAAACAAAACTTCAGTTAATCATAACTTCATTATTACTATCATCACTAAATTCACCTCAACATGATCAAGCATGAATAAGAGCAATAAAATGCTTTTAAATATGAGAGAGTTAACACAAAGAAAAACCCTTAACCATGTTCACTTTAAACCAAAAAGTCCAACCAATAAAAGAAATTAATCACCAGGACACTGACAATATAGTGTAAAAACCATGTTTGTTCATGGTTGAATACAAGAGTGCCCCATAAAGAAAGGAATGGAAAAGATGATTCATGACACCAATAATGATGAGTAAGAATAAGACCTTGTAGAAGTAGTTTGTCTGGGGTAACTTTCAATTTTAATTAAATATTATTCTACCAGAATCATTCAAAACAACCAAATATCACACAATAATATATAATCAATTAGTTATAGTAAGAAGAATAAAAGAATTATTTTGAAAGGTAATTTTCACATCACCTGCCATTCAGATAAGCAACAAGGAAAATTAGAGAAAAAAGTTCATAATATGGCATGACACATAGTACAACCTCATCAAAATGAACTAAACCTCAAAATTAAGTACATTAAAGATAAAGTTCATGCAGAAAATGCAAATATACTAAGAGAGAAGTAGATTTTGAAAGGAGGCTTGAATGGTTGAGTCTCATAAAGACAGTAAAGGCATTACAGGCCTCCTAGCCTTTGTGATAAAGAAGAAGTGCTAATCATGTGACCTATAATTGATTGCATGGTTGTTAGCAAAATTTGCATTAGAAATTGAATTAAAAAAATCCTTGATTTACTTTTAAGGAGACAATCATCTAAATTCACTATGAGCATGGTAAGATTAAACAAGCTCTTGCTTACATATGTCTTAAGAAATCTGCTGAGAAAGCAACATGATCCAAAAACTATCCAGCCCAGATGGGACTTGTCCATTATCATAAACGGGCTTTATAAAATATAACCAGGGCAACAATTTTTAAACTGAAGAAAAACTCACAGCGACAACTGGATTCTAGCAAGGACATTATTTGCTTCAATGAAAATAAAAAAATCAAGTCGGTGAGTGATTAGTACTTAAAAGTGCATTCTCATTAAGGATTTATATCATCATATTGCACTTAAAGTATCATTAAATTCCCTAACTTAAGCATGTTTTATAATAACAAGTCTGATAAGATAAGATAGCTTTAATTTATGGTAAATGCTCATTTTAAATGCAGGTATATCTCACAATTCAAAGGATTGTTTGATGTGATTAACTATTGAAAGTGAAAGGACAAAGAAGGGCTAAGCTTAGAAAAGAGATGCTAGTTCAATTCAAACTAGAACACCATTTAATCATTGGGTCATATCTGGAGATGTAGATCTTGGATTTCAGTTTGGTTTATATGGATAGAAAGCTAAGACATAGACCTAAAACATTCATGAAGAGTCTAAGACTCAATTTTTCTGTTTTGGAGTCCAAATCGTAGCATCCAAAGAGAAGTCCGAATCTGCCATGCAGCCCAGACACTATTTAGTTCATATCTCAGGTTCTAGAAGTCCAAATGAGATCATTCTTCTTGGTGGAAAGCTAATACAGATACCTACAACTTGTATGAAACCACTTTGCCAAATTTGGATTGTGGAAATGTCATTTCGTCCAGAAAACAAATCCATACCTAAACCACCAAGTCCACTAAGTCATTAGTTGGCCACTAATTCAATAGTTAATTACCAAATGAATAATTTTTTTTGGCCTATAAAAAGAGGTATTTGTCATACATTTAGGCATCTTGGTGTTCATATCAAGATCATTTTCTTTCTTTCTCTCTTTGTAATGTTGAAGTTTTCTTTCATGTTATATTAATCTCTTGTCTATGCTTTTCATTTCCTTTCCTATACTTAGTTAACTTGTATCATAACTATGTTCTTAACTTGTTTATTTATGTTTCTCTTCTTCATAATGTTTAGCTAAGTTTAATTTGTCAAGGTGAAAATGTTTTACTAATGATGTTAGAATATGTATAATATAAACTCAACATGAACTTCAATGTTTATATCCAAGAAAGTTTGTTATTAATATGTATTATCTTTTTATCTTACTAATTCTTAATACCTTACTTGTTAAATAATTAATCTAGATTTGTCTTGTATAACACTTGGTACAATAAATGCTTGATCCTTCATAGTCTTCGGCCGACATTGTTGTTATGAGAGGAACTTGATTTGTTGTTAACATAAGTTAACATCAAGAATTCCTGATAATATTTAAAAGTATGGTGTTACTAAAATAAGATAATTAATATGATCATGTTAAAAATTTATAATGAACTATTAAGGATAAATCATCCGATTGGAACCTTCTTTGTGTATGGTTTTCAGTTGAGTAATAAAAAGAGTTTATATTATATTTATTTCTAATACCATTAGTGGATCCTTTAACCTTGACAATTGTTTTTATCATTGTTTAATCCTCACATTAATCTCACATCTCAAAGATCTCTTTAACTCTTTGTTAAATTATATATATTATTTATAATTTATACAGTTGATATCCCTGTGGATCGAGCCCGGTCTTGCCGGGTTATTTATTACATTGATACTCCTGCACTTGGGATAAGACATCAACTCTTTGATCGTGTTAAGTTTTTGGCGCCGTTGCCGGGGAGGTAAATTATTGTATAAATTTTATTTTATTTGATTTTCTTTTCACTTTTCTCTTATCTAACTTCTGTTTCTTTTTCTTTTTTATTTATCTTATCTAACCCTTTGGAACAACAAAACAACATCAACAAGAAAAATAAGAACCTAAGTAACTATTGAGTTCAATTTCAAGATTTTAAATGGAGAAAGAGAGCGAGGGACTAAATTCATATCTCTAATTGAACAAGAACAAACCCATGTTAAGAATTGAATAAGCAATATCTTTGAATGAGCAAGAATTGAAATACACTTTTAGAAAGGATCCAAAAGAGGATCGCCTTTAAATTTGAGATACCTATGAAAGGAATGTTTTATGTAATTGGTGTAAAGGATTAAAATATGTAATGTATAATGCAATTTAGAAGCGAAGAAAGCAGGAAACCCACAAACTTAGTAGGAATGGTGAGACAACGACTTGCGATTCTGTCTGCTGGCTTGTTTAATTTAAGAAGAGGATCGTTAATGTTACCTCAATTTTCAAGAAAGGTGCTTCCTGCTATCGGTGTTTTGATTTTGTCTGCTAGGAGGGCTAAGAATCACTAATTCAAGAGCATGCAGCTAAAAAAGAGAAAAACCTAAACTCAGACATAGAGCTAAGTCCGTTGGATAGTTTTGATCACCCCGAATTCGATTTCTCATGCGAGATGGAGGTAGACGATATAAAGGTCAATCGTAGGTTAACTACTTTTTTGGGGCCGAGATAGAAATACGGCAAGCCATCTCCATAAGGTGTTGTTAATCTTCTTTTCTTTGTCGACTACTTCACTTAATTTCCTCTGCAGTATTGGGCTTTGGCGGTATAGGCCCAATGGTAGAGATTAACTAGGCTACAGAGCGAGACTCCTCATACGTCCTATACACTCATCCTTTGAAGAAAGCGTAATAGCTCAGTGGTCCAGCTCCATGGCACCGAAAATGTACCAGGGCTCAAGTGATTCACTGAAGCAATGAGACCTTAAAAGCTAAGCTGCTTTTTCAAGTATCAGTAGCTGGATGTTCTGTCAATCGGGGAAGGTTAACGGAATCAGCCAATGCCAAGACATTTTTCATTTAACGCGGATTCGATTTTACACCTTTTGTGATTTCGATAGGCATCGCACCCTCACCTCAGGATCAGAGGGCTTGTTTGAGCGCTGCGCTAGGGGCACTACAGAACGGAGAGTGTATGAGCGCCCCTTTGCTTTGTTTGAGCTTTTTTTTCTTTGTTCGCCATATAGGCTACACATACGTCACGGAACTCTTTTTTAAGGAGTAAAAAAAGTAGCGATAGCGGCATTCTGACCTAAAGGTAAAGGGCGGACCTTACTTCAGTAAATTAGTTTTTAGGGGATAGGCAGGGCGAGACTTGCTCTTAAAAAAAAAAGTAGGCCCGATTTCGCGCCCCTCAGTCCAAGACGGATGTTAACGCCGTGACGAGGGTGCGATGGGTTGCCAAAGGTCTATGACCGATATAGGTGAGTTTATGCCACTTTGAATCCACTTAATGGGATCTTTGCTTCTGTCATTATCTCATTAGATGGGCCCTTTTCCATTAATATGAAATAGGTGTTGGCAAGAATGTCCGAGCATATCTTTTAAAGATCAGGATGCTAACCATCTAGGTGGTAGCCTAGTGGTAAGAGTTTGGGACCAAGAGGTTTGCTCCCTCTGTGGTCTCAGGTTCAAGCCCTGTGGTTGCTCATATGATGGCCACTGGAGGCTTACATGGTCGTTAACTTCAGGGCCAGTGGGATTAGTCGAGGTGCGCGCAAGCTGGCCCGGACACCCACGTTAAACTAAAAAAAAAAAAAAGATCAGGATGCTTCGGTCAATTTTTAAATTAAAAATAAAAATAAAATTTATCAATATTTTATTATAGATTGTGCATAATATAATAATGATAAGTTATATATAGTGACAAAAAAAAAAAACACATGCTGAGATCTAAAATTGTATTTTGAACACTATATAATTATTCTCATGCCCTTGAAAAAAAAAACATAGTTAATGTTTAAGGGATATTTTTAGATTTTCACTTTTTTATACAGTATAATTACCATATAACCCTAGGGGTTAATTGTTTTGTCTAAGGTCAAGGGATATTTTAGGTTTTTAACCTTAGTTTCTTGAAATCATCCTGATATCAAGGGTGTTATGATTTTTCTATGATTAAACTAGAGAGAGATCGATTTTGGGCTTGGAAGCAAACCCAACACCCTAATTAGACCTAAAAGGGAAACATTTTGTTTAAGGATTTGAAATTTTTAAGGAGATAGGAAAGCACGATAGCTTCTTTCTTCTTTTTTCTTCTTCTTATGAGTGTGTGTGTATATATATGGACTTTAGCCTTTAGGATCCATGTTGCTGTTAAATACTATTTTTTTTGGATATTTTCTCTTTTTTATTATTATTATCATTGTGATTCTTTTCAATCCAATTACGGTTGGATCTAATTTATTATAACTTAGTATTTCTAATTTATATAAATTAATTAATTAATTCTTATAATGTAAGATAATATTTTTTTTATTGGTGTTTATTATGTTTAATTAAGTAATATTTTTTTTAAAAAACTAATTTTCTTTTCAAGAAATCTCTTCAAAAAAAAAAACAAAAAACAAAGAGAGAGTTGACCTGGTCAATAACTTGTATTTGTTAATGTCACTTAAAACTTTGACCTATGCTTTCTCGTTATATCTTCGTGGAGAAACTTATGAGTTCATCTAGCAGAAAGAACTCAATCTTGATATGTTACAACGTAACTTAATAACATATTTGTGAATATTTTGACTTAAAATCATGATTTATAATTTTGCTAAAAATAAGTCAAATTTTTTTAAAAAAATTAATTTAATGTACAAAAATTATTATAAGATAATTGTTTTTTTAAAAAATTATTTTTACTAAGTATGAAGAATGAAAAGAACCTCTGATTATTACGATATTTTAATATAATGACACTATAATTACACTTTTTTTAGAAAACAAAGTTATTGTTATTATCTGTACCACTATAATTACGCTACTCTATTGTATTATCTATTAATACTCATCATTTGTTTTCATATTGGAGTTGCTTTAGGATAATTTAAAAGTGAGCTAATAAAAAAAATTTCATTATCAGTATACTATATAATGCAAGAAACAATACAATCTGGTATTACTAATTATTGTTTTGATGAGTATATTAGTTTTCTAATTAATATTTTTAAAAAAATTACTTAAGAAAAAAATTAATAAATTAAGAAATCCTTAATTAATGCATAATGTTTTTTTTAAAAAACAACTCAACTAAAAATATATATTAGAGAATTACATATTATATAAGGGACATAATAGATACAATTAAAAACATATGGACATATCTCCAATGATCACGAGTTCAAGTCCTCTCAAGACCACTAGAGATTTATATGGTCGTTAACTTCAGGGCTTGAGGGATTAGTTGAGGTGCGTGCAACCTGGCCTAGACACCTACGTTAATAAAAAAAAACTATTTTTGAAAATCATAATAGTATTTTAATAAATGTAATTATTATCACTATTACTTTGTGCATTGGAATGTTTGTTAAGACTTAAATTATATAATTTCATGTCTCACAATATGAATTTCAATCCTCTCGTATTCTTAAAATATAATCAGTCATATTTCAAGTGTGCCATTTTTTTAATTCATTGATGAATTAAATGAGATAAATAAAATATTTAAAAGGTAAATTATTATTATTATTATTATTATTATTATCATAAACTAGATCATGATCATTCAATTTAAACTTAATGATTCCAATTAAATAAATAAAAAAACTAATTGGGGTAGTGAATTCACTACGCACCTAGACTTAATGCATTGTGTACAAGAATAGTGTAATTACTTTATTAACCTTAAAATAATTTCATTAGGACCAATCAATCATTATTATATTGATTGAGATTAAAGAATTACTTTTTACTCTTTTTTATACAATGTAATGACTAGAATATCCTTGAAATCAAAATAAATCTAACTTAGATTTAGGGGCAAATTCATCTTTTTGCTTAAAAATGCAAGATGAATTTAATTAGTTACCATTGGAATTAGAGTTTTTTAAACTGGATCTAAGGGCTTATTTATCTTTTCATTGTGGTTTTTTTGTGATTATCAAGTCAAGTCAAGTGCAATTTTGTATTTTCAAAAGACTAAATAATATTTTAAAAGAAAAGTTGTTGGTGATGCACGCGCAGACATGTGATGCCACTTTGCACACTTTAAGTGATGTGTGCTGATTTGACCATCTTATTCGATAGTTTCACCTATATTTAACTAGTGTTTTTCCTATGTTTTATATATAAAATATCTTGATATTATTTGTTTTATGTTTTGAAGGTACTTTTGGATGAAAGATGCAAAAAGGAGTAAATTGAAGGTAATTGACAGATTTGACCTTCAGTTGATGTTTTGTACAGAGCGTGAGCTCTAGAGGTTGAAATAAAGTGATTCCAGTGGCATTAAAAAGCTAACATCCATACCTTTCTGGACATCTAAGGCAAGAAAATAAAATAATGAAGAGCATGGAAATCACAGCCTTCAAAGTCAAATCTCGCAATCTGTCAATATTGACCTTTGGCCATTCCAACTTGAGTAGGTGTAGCTACAAAAGTTCAATTGATGCAAACTTAATTGTTTTGGATTCCTGATGCAAATAGCTATCCACGCTCCAAATTTCAGCCAAAAATAATATCATATGAGGGAGATATGAATTTTCAAAGATGAAAACTGAATTCTGCTAACAAATAGGTTTCGTGAATAAACGATTCCAAATTGCGTTCCGAAGCATCTAAACCGACATCCAAGTTTTTATTTCAGCAATTTAGCTCCTCTAAGTCAAAGCTTGAACATTTCATGTGAGGTAATTTCTTCTATTTTAGGAAAATAGTTAGTGAAGTACTTAAAAGTAAACTGTCTACTTAAGGGAGGACTATTTTGTAAAATAGAGACTAGGGTTTCCTAGGATATAAAAAGAAAGAGAGAAGGGAGAAGAGGAGATGGCCAGAAGAGAGAAAAACACCCCCTTCCTCTAACAAATCCGAATTCATGTTTTCTTTCTTCTTTTTGATTAATTGTTTAATAGACATACAAGACTAAACTCTTTTCTTGGTTGCAAGGACACAGAAACCTTTAGATTTCAAGAACTGTGAGATCTATTTTACCTTTTCTTTTCAGTGTCTATGATGAATGAATATGTTTGTTTCTCCTATGCTTATTTCCTATGATTGTTTATTTTAATTGCTAGAGTGGGGTCTAAGTTATTATTGTGAATAATCTATTGCTAAGTTTGCTATCAAAACTGGAGTTGTCGTATAAATACTTGTGAAGCAACTGAGATTAATAATTGTGGCGGATCCAAATTAGTAATCTTAGGGAGAACATTCGATTTTATTTAATTTTCGCTTGATAGATTTTTGTTTTCTTTTGCTTTAGCCTAGATAACTTTCAACCCCCGCCCCCCCCCAAATTGCATATCATATAGCATAAAACTCTGACTTGAACCTTCCTCATGGGATCGACCCCTTGCTTGCTCTATACTATCTTGTGTGTTGTGTTTTAAGCTAGTGTAATTAATTTGTGCAACTGCAACATCGCAACAAATTTTGGTGCTGTTGTCGGGGAAGTAATTTTAGTTGATTCTTGTGCTATTATTTTTATTTGTTGTGATTGTTATTTATTTTTTAGAGAAAAAAAAAAGAGAAACAGAATTTTTGCTTGCTGCGGTATTGTTCATTTACGGCAGCGGTACTATTCAAAACAATTTTTTTAGTGGAATTAGGACCTAGCCTTTTGTTTCCTAAAGAAAAACAACATTTTGAACAGGACTAGTGGCTGTTAGCCACTAGCTCCACCCTATCGAGGCCAAATTCTGTTGTTTTCTAGGCTTTTTAGGTAGTTTTAGTTTTCTAGCATAGGATTTTTGTTCAAATTACATTGTTTCAATCTCTTGTGTGGCCGCTTTCTTTTGAGTTTTCTTTACGATTTATGCTTGTAACCTGTTCTACTAACCAAAGACAAGTGCAGGTAAATCTTGAAATTCAAAACACTTTACGCAGGTTACAAAAAGAAGCTCGTGTCAACACCATGGTTGTTGCACAACAGGAAACACTCAAGGAGCTTGCTGCTCCTAAAGTGGAAAATCAACCATTGTGCATAAACATCGACAATAATGTCAACTTCGAGCACAAATCTGGTTTTATACATTTGCCACCAATATTCAATGGTCTTGTAGGAGAAGATCCTCATACTCATCTCAAGGAGTTCTATATAGTTTACATTGGCATGAAACCGAATGGAGTTGACGAAGAACATGTTAAGTTGAAAGCTTTCCCTTTCTCTTTAAAAGAGGCAGCAAAGGCATGACTTGTCTCTATTCTCCCAGATTCTATTGGAACTTGGAATGGCATGAAGAAGATATTCCTTGAAAAATATATCCCAGCATCTCGAGTTGCCAACATAAGAAAAGAAATATGTGGGATTCGGCAATCTCATTGAGAGACACTCTCCAAATATTGAGAAAGATTTGAGCAACTCTGCATTCAATGTCCTCATCATCAAATACCCGATTAGCTACTCATTCAATATTTCTATGAAGGATTGATGCTTACTGACTGTAGTATCATTGATGCTGCAAGTGGAGGGGCATAGGTAGATAAGACACCCGAGGCTGCACGCCAATTGATCTCAAACATGGTAGCCAACTCGAAACAATTTGGCACCCGTGGAGACTTCTCAAACAAACGAGTAAATGAGGTAAGTATTTCTAACGTTGAAAATAAAGTCAATGGTCTTACTTTTCTTATGCATTCTTTGGCTTGTGGAAATGTACAGCAGGTGAAAGTTTGTAGCATATGTTCCTTACAAGGACATACCTCAGATATGTGCTCAACAATGCAATAAGATTATATTGAATAGGCTCGTGCAGTTGATGGAGCATTTAACGGACAACCCCAATGTAAATATGATCCCTTTTCCAACATGTACAAACCTAGATGGAGAGATCATCCCAACTTACACTATGGGAACCCGCCTCAACAAGGCAGTCAAGGTCGACAGTTCCATCCCCATGGATTTCAATCCCAACAGAATTATCAAGCAAGACAACCCCAACAGAATTATCAAGCAAGACAACCCCCTCCATTCACAAACTCCAATGTTATGGGGTCGTCATCCAATGATGATCTTCGTGAGATGATGAAAACTTTGGCTTCTAACACAGTGACCTTACAACAAAATATCATGTCTTTTCAACAGGAAATAAGGTCAAGTATTCACAAATTAGAGAAGCAAATGGGGCAAATAGCTTCAAGTGTAGGGAAATTGAAAGCACAAATAATGGAAAATTGTCCTCCCAAACATTGAATCCAAAGGAGAATGTTAGTGTGATCATGTTGCGAAGTGGGAAAGAACTTGAAAGGCAAAGGTCGAAACAAATTGAGATGGAGGAAGAAGAAGAGATAGAAACCGAGTTGAGTACAAAGAAGAAACATCCTCCTCCTCCACAAATTGAAACAATGACCAACACTGCAAAGGTAAGCCCTCATTGAATTCCAGTTTTAAAACAATTCCTCCCTTTCCTACGAGTTCTTCTAGGTCTAAGAAAGAGGATAAAGAAAAATAGATTTTAGAGGTTTTGAAGAAAGTGGAACTCAACATTCCTTTGATTGATGTTATCAAGCAAATTCCCAAGCATGTCAGATTCTTGAAGGAGTTGTGTACTACCAAGAGAGCCTTCAAGCTAAAAGGCCATGAAATGGTAAGTACGGGTGAAGTTGTATTTGTTGTTATTCAAAAGAATATGCCTTTGAAGCAAAAAGACTCAGGTGCATTTACTATCCCATGTGTTATTGGTAATGCTAGTTTTAAAAGGGCCTTATGCGATTTAGGTGCATCCATCAGTGTTATACCTAAACATGTTTGTGATTCTCTTAGTCTTGAACCTTTGAATAAAACTAGTATTGTAATACAACTTTCGGATCGTAGTTTTGTTTATCCACTTGGTGTGATAGAAGATGTCCTACTCAAGATTGATAGTTTGGTTATTCCATGTGATTTTTATATTCTTGATATGGAACGTGATTCTTGTGATTCATCAAACAACACTCCTATATTGTTTGGGAGACCATTCTTGAAAACAACCAATACCAAAATTGATTATGTAAGGATACTTTGTCCATGGAGGTAGGAGATGAAAATATTAAATTTAATTTTTATGATGCAATGAAATATCCTTATAGCAATGTTTATTTTATCACATGCTATGACCAAGTTGATAAGTGTGTGCAACAAGTTTTTGATTTCGATTGTGAGGATGGATTAAGCGTGGCTTTGAGCTATGACTATGATTTAACCGAGATAAAAAAGATGGAGAGGAATATATGTGTTCCCCAAAACATGCAGGAATCAGCATTGGCTTTGCAAGTTTTGCAAACTATCCTCTATGATGCAGGAGTCATTTATCCCATCACGGATAGTAAATGGGTGGCGCCTATCCTTTTGGTGCCCAAAAAGACTGGAATCATATTGGAAGAGATATGGAATGATGCTTACAAGAATGCAAGGATTTACATAGGAAAGATCAAAAGTCTTCATGACCGAATGATTACTTTATCATTCGCGTTTGAAAATGCTTCCCAGAAAGTTACGCTCTCGATGGATTGGATCTTTTATTGTTTCTAATGTTTTTCCTTATGGTGCAGTTGAAATTATGAGTTTATGAAGGTTGGACGACAGAAATCACCGCTTCAATGGAGTTAACTGAACCAATCTATGAAGCATGAGCATGCGATGTGTCGAGCCAATGACATAAAGCAAAAACGCTTATTGGGAGTTAACCCAGCACACAAAAACAAAAAAAATCAGATTTCCTTTCTTTTTCCTTTATCTTTTATTTTTCACATTTTACTTTATTTTTGTCATTCTCTTCTATTCCTTTTCTTCTATTTCAACATTAAGGACAATGTTGCGTTTAAAGTGTGGGGGTATTGAGAGAATTTTGGTTTTCTTTGTTGCGTAAAAAAAAAAAAAAATTCTATGTTTGATCTTTTTGAACTCCCATTGGTTTATAAGAATATGAGAATTAATTGAGATAGATGAAGATATAAATCGAATGAATGAGTGTGCATGCAAGTTTTAACGTTTAATTGGTTTAGGGATTGACTTTGAAAATATGTCATGTTGACTTTATAGTGTTATCCAATGCAAGATTTTGAGCCTTCAACATTATATTCTTTGATTGTGCATTCTTTCAATGATGTGTATCTTTAGAACTTGCTTCATATCTTGTTGAGATTACATTTGCATTACATATATACATGAAGATGATAAAGGCATTAAGAATTTTAACCACTTGAGCTAAAAAGTCAACCTAAAGCATATTATCCTTAGTGAGCCCCTTTTGAGCTTATTTATCTTTTCTTTGCTTTATCCATGTATAAGCCTTAACTTTTTATATGTTTTCCTTTTCCCCTAGCCAAGGATTAGTAGAGCATATACTTGTGATATCTCATGGAATTATGGTTGGAAATTATATGAAAAGAAAGAAGAAGTGATGCTTGATGAAAAGATGGGCAAAGTTGCCGAAGGTGAAAAAGAAAAAAAAGTGTTCCTTTATGTTCTTAAGATTTTATATTGAAAGAGCTTGAAATCAAAAGAAGTTAAGCATTGGTGATTAAAGATGGAAAATTTATGTGCATTGATGGAATATCTTGTTTGAAATATCATTTTTCAGAATGCTCTACTTTTTTTGGTTTGAACGTTTTCTTTTACTCTCTTTTACCTCACCTTAACCTTAACCCCATTACAACCGGAAAATAAAACATTTTGATTCATGCATTGCTTGTAATATGTTGGCAATGAAGATGAGATTGAAGAGCAAGCTTATGGTAGAACATATTCATTGATTGAATTTGAGAGATTTAACACATAAGCCCTCAACACGTGAGTGTTGGAGTGTATATCAATGAGAGGACCTATCACTTTGGCATGACATATATTTCATTTAAATCCTGACGATTAATTGAGTTTTGAAATTTGCATGTAAATAAATTCATGAAAATCTATACTCTCTATCCTTCTTGATTGTATTCTAGTTTATATGCATATATTCTTGGAGATTGATGAGAGATTAAGAGATTGGTCATAGTTATTTTCAATTTGATTTTATCTATCCTTTCTCGAGGACAAACAAGAGCTAAATGTGGGGGTATTTGATGCAACTATATTATTCGATAGTTTCACCTACATTTAACTAGTGTTTTGCTTATGTTTTATATATAAAATATCTTGATATTCTTTGTTTTATGTTTTGAAGGCACTTTTGGATGAAAAATGCAAAAAAGAGTAAATTTGAGGTAATTGGCAGATTTAACCTTCAGTCGATGTTTTGTGCAGAGCGTGAGCTCTAGAGGTCGAAATGAAGTGATTCTAATACAGTGAAGTAAATAAAATAAGGAAGAGCATGGAAATCACAGCCTTCAAAGTAAAATCTCGCAATCTGTCAGTGTTGACCTTTAGTCATTCGAACTTGAGTAGCTGGAGCTACAGAAGTCCAATTGATGCACACTCAATTGTTTTAGATTCCTGACTCAAAGAGCTATCCATGCTCCAAATTTTAGCCAAAACAGATGTCATATGAGGGAGATATGAATTTTCAAAGATGAAAACTGAATTCTGCCAACAAATAGGTTTCGTGAAGAAACGAGTCCAAATTGCGTTCCGAAGTATCTAAACCGACATCCAAGTTTTTATTTCAGCAATTTAGCTCCTCTAAGTCAAAGCTTGAAGATTTCATGCAAGGCTATTTCTCCTTCTTTACGAAAATAGTTAGTGAAGTACTTAAATGAAAACTGTTTACTTAAGGGAGGATTATTTTGTAAAATAGAGATTAGGATTTCCTAGGATATAATTAAAAAAAAAAAAAGAGAAGGTAGAGAGCATAGAGAAGAGGAGAACGGCTAGTCAAGGGAAAAAAACGCATGAGAAAGGATTGCCTGGAATTATTGATCATTTTGGTTGGTGTACCTGGGATGCCTTTTATCAAGAAGTGACTCAAGAAGGGGTAGAAGCTGGGCTACAAAGTCTAGCTTCTGGTGGTACCCCGCCGAAATTTGTGATCATTGATGATGGATGGCAATCAGTTGGTGGTGACCCAGAAGAGGAAACCAATGGTCAAGATGTGAAGAAATAAGATCAGCAACTGTTGCTTAGGTTGACTGGGATTAAAGAGAACGCAAAGTTCCAGAAGAAAGATGATCCAGCAGCGGGGATCAAGAGCATAGTGAATACAGCTAAAGAAAAACACGGGTTGAAATATGTGTATGTGTGGCATGCTATTACTGGTTATTGGGGTGGGGTCCGTCCAGGAGTCAAGGTCATGGAGGAATATGGGTCAATGATGAAGTATCCAAAGGTGTCAAAGGGGGTGGTGGAGAATGAGCCCACATGGAAAAACAATGCATTGGCGTTGTAGGGATTAGGGTTAGTAAATCCAAAAAATATGTACAAGTTTTATAATGAGTTGCATAGTTATTTCGCAGCAGCTGGTATCGATGGGGTTAAGGTGGATGTTCAATGTATTTTGGAGACACTTGGTGCTGGATTAGGATGAAGGGTTGAATTGACTAGGCAATATCATCAGGCCCTCGATGCTTCTGTTGCTAATAACTTCCTTGATAATGGTTGCATTGCTTGCATGAACCACAATATTGATGCCTTGTACTGGTAAGTTTCCTTTTTCTTCTTTACCTTGTTTATTTTTTTGGTAAGTGCTTGACCGCTTTTTATGTTCGGCTTGTTTTAACTCGCAAGTGCACGAGTGTGCGATGTAGCAATTAACTCGGTAAGATCGAGGTCATATCCACAGAGAGCTAGATCTGGAAATTAAGCTAGGTAACAAAAAAACTCAAGAGAAATTAAATTAACAATAACTTGGTTGAAAATGATTGATGGATTTGTTTTCAAAGATGAAAAAGTGTAAATAGATTTTAAATGACAAGAAAAAGTAAGTCTTGGTCCAAATCAATTCTAATGGTGATGTATTGGTGATTCCTTCAACATATATAAGATAACTCAACCTAATATCAACGATGGTGATATTAGATCGGAAGATATTACAATGAAGTTTAAAAAGATGAAGATTGATTATTGCTTAAGAATGAACAAGTACTTTCATATTAAGTAAGACATTGAATCAAGCAATCTCTATACCAAAACTAAGGTTTGTGCATAAAAATTCAAGATTATAACATTACCTAAATGATTTCTAAAATTTCTTTGCAATAATAAAACATTCATGAAGAAAATAAGAAGATAAACATTAAGATTCATTCATATCTTAAAGAACTCACCTCAATCACCATCATCCTTGATTTGGATCCAAGAAGGAGATTAGCCAACCATGATTATATATAAGAACACTTCAATAAACATGAAATAACTTGAATCACACTGAAATAATAAGTTTTACAAGCTAAAGAACTGAAATCTATAAAGAAGAATACAACACAATTTCAGTAAATATTCGGACACAAATCTGACTCTAACTTTGGACAGCAATTCGACCCTCTTAGAAGCCTCTTTTGAAGATGGCTATTAGAGACATATTTATAGGCCATTCTGTTAGCTTTCCAGATAATTAAAGAACAGCTCATTTAAACATCTGAGTCAAAAGTTATGGGCAAAACACCGAAAGGTGTTCTGGAAAATCAAATCAGGCCAGCTTGGAGAAAACTTTGGTGCACGTTTTTCTTCCTCCTTTGTGAGCTGTCTCTTTCTTCTTTTTGACCCAAAATAATGTGACAATGTCCCCTCCAGCTTTCCATCCATGTGCTTGCCCTCTTGGATCAATGAATTATCCAAAATAAATCAAATGTTATTTGTTGTGTGGACATGTAAGATCATGGATTGTGCTTGGGCTGATTTGGGGGCTGATTTGGGGCTGAATTTAAGCATCAAATAAGGATACAAATGTACCTATTATTTGGGCTAAGATTGACATTAAAACCTTAAGTGTTTGATGGTTGAAGTTTGCACACAACATAAGGCAAGTTTGGGCTTGAAATAGATCATATGATATTCTTTTCTAGAATTGGAATAGAATTGGTTTTTGGAGCAAATTTGGAGCACTTATTTGAACCAAGATTTTCTTCAATCTTCAACTAAATTTCTCTTCAATTCTTTGTTCCGAATTCCGACGTTGAATTTTCTGAAATAATTCATTTAAGCTCCAAAAACCTATCGAAACATTAAAAGAAACTTCATTACTAAAAAGCACATCAATTATTATAAAAAAACCCAAATAAAAACAATAAATACATATGTAAAATAAGAGACTTAATGATACTTTTGATGCACAATCACACCCCCCAACTTAGATTTTGCTAGTCCTCAAGCAAAACAAAACATAAAACCTTTGAAATAAAAAGAATAATAATAACATAATTAGGCTCGACTCATCACACTTAAAGGACCTATCATGCAAACATTGGTATCTTTAACTTAGTGTACACAATAGCAAATAAAGAAAAATAAGCATACTCACATTCTCTAAATCAAACATCCATACAAAATTCCAAATTCAATCGTATTTATCATGCAACCAACATAATTGATTCACGCGAAAACTCAACTTGTAATCTTCCCTTCTCACTACTACAAACAAGGTAGCAAACTAGAGAAGTATCTATATATTTCTTTTTCTTTTCTTTTTTTTTTCTTTTTTTTTTGATATTATTTATTCTTTTTATTTAAGTGGTCACTTCCCTTTTGACGCGAATACAAACATTTGTGATGAATGCACCCGGTTACTCACAAAGTCACAAACTTAAAGTGCTTTGCATACTCATATTTCAAGCTGCCGTTTGACGTAAAGATAAACATTTGTGATGAATACCCCTAGTTACTGAGCAACTCAAAACATTGGAGTAGATAGAACTTTGTACACATTTGTGTAATAATGATTACTCTATTTACTTAAACCTTGTTTAGGACTAGATCAAAAGGGATGATCACAAGTAAAGCATCACACTCATCTTTCATGCAAAATCACACAACTCACACAACTTTTACAAGGAAAGATGTACTTCAATAATCTTAAGAAAAAAGTATGCTATATCTTGCTTTATAAGATATTATCTATCCCAAATTAAAGCATGCAATGTTCAACACAATAATGAATCCAAAAATGTAATGCTGATCCTAAACAAGTCTCATTCACATACGAATGCAAGTTTTTTTTTTTTTAACAAGCATGGTTATCTCAAGCATTCAACATAATCAAATATCTAAAATTAAGTTTTTCATTATCCTCAATGTAAAAAAAAAAAGAGAAGAAAAGTATAAAGATTAGAAAACTGTTACTCCCCTTTTGTTCTCAAGGATGAATGTCTGATTGAATTGGACATGAGCTGATTTCTTGCTTGATTTTTTTTTTTTACCTGCATATCACAACTAAAAGAAAACATTGATGTTTTTTTTTTTTTTTTGAAAATAAAGAACCTCACACCCCCCAACTTAAAATAATGCATTGTCCCTAATGCATGAATAAGAAAATATAAGAGATGGAAGAACGAAAAATAAATAAATTAATAAAAATGAAATAAAAATAAAAATAAAAATAAAAACTCATTACTTCTGATACTACAATGGTATTGGATCTTCAAGATCCAATGTCTCAACTTCAGCCACAACGTTTTCAAGATAAGGTTTCAATCGATGACCATTTACTTTGAAAACATTTTCATTCTTAGGATTTTCTACCTCAAATGCACCATGCTCAGAGATGGATTTAATCACAAATGGACCAATCCATTTTGTCCTCAACTTCCCAGGAAAGAGATATAATCGTGAATTATACAAGAGAACCTTTTGACCAACATGAAAGGATTTTCTAAAAATATGTTTATCATGCAAAGCTTTCATCTTATGTTTTGAAATTTTTGCATTTTCAAATGCATCATTTCTCAGCTCCTCTAATTCATCCAATTGAAGCTTTCTATTTTTGCCAACCTCATTTTCATTGTCATTGAATTGTCGGATGGCCCAATATGCACGGTGCTCAATCTCAACAGGGAGATGACAAGGCTTTCCATAAACTAGCCTATAAGGAGACATTCCTAAAGAGGTCTTATAAGCAGTGCGATATGCCCACAAAGCATTAACTAGTCGTAGGGACCAATCTTTACGGTTTGGATTGACTGTTTTCTCTAAAATGTTCTTGATCTCCCTATTTGCCAACTCAGCTTGGCCACTAGTCTGTGGGTGATAGGGGGTACTGACCTTGTGAATTACACCATATTTTCTCATCAAAATCCCAACGGGCTTGTTACAAAAATGTTTTCCCCCATCACTAATCATAGCCCGGGGCATGCCAAAACGAGAGAAAATGTTTTCTTTCAAGAATTTGACCACAACTCGATGGTCATTAGTTCGAGATGCAATGGCCTCCACCCATTTAGACACATAATCAACAGCTACAAGGATGAATTGGTAACCAAATGAACTTGGAAAAGGTCCCATGAAATCAATCCCCCAACAATCAAATATTTCCAAAACAAAAATGGGGTTCAGGGGCATCATGTTACGCCTAGTGAGGTTACCTAGTCGTTGGCATCGGTCATATGCAACACAGAAGGCATGGACATCTTTGAACATGGTGGGCCAATAAAAACCACACTGCAAGATCTTGGCAGTGGTTTTCTTGGAAGAGAAATGCCCACCACAGGCTAATGCATGACAAAAATTAATTACACTTGGAATTTCATGATCAGGGATGCACCGCCTAACAATTTGGTCAGGGCAGTATTTAAATAGGTAGGGGTCATCCCAAAAAAAGGTACGCACATTGCGCAAGAATTTTTGTTTGTCAAGTTTAGACCAATGAGAAGGAATCTGACTTGTGGCTAGGTAATTTGCTATGTCAGCATACCATGGAGAGCCAATGTAGAAAACAGTACCTGCACAAAATAAATTTTCATCAGCAAAGAATTCATTTATTGGAGATTCATCAATTGTGGTCTCATAGCTTGAAAGACGGGACAAATGATCAGCCACTATATTCTCTACTCCCTTTTTATCTCGAATTTCAAGGTTAAACTCTTGGAGTAGGAGGATCCATCGAATCAAACGTGGCTTGGCATCTTGTTTTGTGAGCAAGTATTTCAACGCTGCATGATCAGTGAAAACAATAACAAGAGATCCAACCAAATAAGACCGAAACTTGTCCAATGCAAAGACCACAACTAAAAGTTCTTTTTCAGTTGTAGTGTAATTCAATTGAGCATCATTCAAAGTCTTGCTAGCATAATAAATGACATGAGGCTTCTTATCTTTTCTTTGCCCTAAAACAGCCCCTACCGCAAAATCACTAGCATCACACATCAGTTCAAATGGTAAAGACCAATCAGGAGCTTGCATGATTGGTGCAGTGGTCAACAACCCTTTAAGCTTTTCAAAAGCTTCTTGACATTTTGATGTCCAATCAAATTGAACATCTTGTGACAACAAGTTACACAATGGTTTGGCAATGGTACTAAAAGAATGAATGAATCTTCGGTAAAAACCAGCGTGTCCTAAAAAGGATCTCACATCTTTCACAGTCCGAGGGGTAGGTAATTTTTGAATGACTTCAACCTTTGACTTATCTACCTCTATCCCTTTTGAAGAGACAATGTGACCTAAAACAATGCCATGTGTCACCATAAAATGACACTTCTCCCAATTGAGTACAAGATTGCTCTTCTCACACCTTTCAAGAACTTTTTCCAAATGCATTAGACACAACTCATAAGAATCCCCATAAACTGAAAAATCATCCATGAAAACTTCCAAAAAAATTTCCACCATGTCACTAAAGATACTCATCATACACCTTTGAAAAGTGGCTGGTGCATTACACAAGCCAAAAGGCATTCTTCTATAAGCATAGGTACCAAAAGGACAAGTGAAAGTGGTTTTTTCTTGGTCTTCTAAAGAAATTTCAATTTGGTTGTAACCTGAGTATCCATCAAGAAAACAATAGAAAGCTCTTCCGGCTACTCTTTCAAGCACTTGGTCTAAAAATGGAAGTGGAAAATGGTCCTTCCTAGTCACCATGTTCAACTTACGATAATCAATGCACATACGCCATCCAGTTTGGATTCTAGTTGGTACTAGCTCATTATTTTCATTCTTCACTACCGTGACTCCAGATTTCTTAGGGACAACTTGGGTTGGACTAACCCATTTTGAGTTTGCAATGGGGTAAATGATACCTGCATCAAGTAGCTTAAGCACTTCACCTCTCACTACTTCCTTCATGTTTGGGTTCAATCGTCTTTGCATTTGCCTCACAGATTTAGCCTCTTCTTCAAGATAGATTCTATGTGTACATAAAAGAGGGCTAATTCCTTTCAAGTCAGTAATAGTCCACCCAATTGCTTTCTTGTGTTTTCTCACCACTCTCAAAAGTTCTTGTTCCTGCTCTATGCTAAGTTTTGATGAAATCACAATAGGATATGATTCATCTTCCCCTAGAAAAGCATATTTAAGATCACTTGGTAAAGGCTTCCTTTCTGGTTTATAAGGTTGGACAAGAGATGCCTCAACTTTCACTTGGGGTGAAATCAAAGGCTCAAACGATGGGGTCCATTGACCTATTGACATAATAGGCATTGGATCTAGATAAGTCTCGAGTTCTCTTACTTCCTCATCAACACATTCCAAAGAACAAAATCTTTCATCATGAATTAAAGTTCTCTCCAATGGATCCTTGATCCACTCTCTCTCAAAGTGTTCTTGACAAACTGTTTGGATCAAATCTACCTCTCTAATGTCCTCATGTTCACCAATTTGTTTGGAGACATTAAATATGTTCATCTCCACAGTCATATTCCCAAAAGACAATTTCATCACCCCATTCCTACAGTTGATTAAAGCATTGGATGTAGCTAGGAAAGGTCTACCTAAGATGACTGGGATGGGAGCATTAGAACCTTGAATAGGTGCGGTGTCCAACACTACAAAATCAACAGGAAAGTAGAATTTATCTACTTGGACCAACACATCCTCAACAATACCCCTGGGAATCTTGATTGACCTATCAGCTAATTGAAGGGTGATTCGAGTAGGCTTGATTTCTCCTAAACCTAACTGTTCGTAAACAGTGTAGGGTATCAAATTCACACTTGCTCCTAAATCCAACAAAGCTTGGTCTATCTTATGACTTCCAATAATGCATGAAACAGTAGGACAACCAGGATCTTTGTATTTGGGAGGGGTCTTAAACTGGATGATGACACTAGCATGTTCAGTTAGAAAGGCTCTTTCTTTCACATTCAATCTCCTTTTAACTGTGCATAAGTCCTCGAGGAACTTTGCATAAGATGGGACTTGTTTAATTGTATCAAGGAGTGGAATGTTGACTTTCACTTGTTTGAACAATTCATAGATTTCCGAGTTCATAAGATCATGTTTAGGTTTCCCTAACCTTTGTGGAAATGGTGCTCTAGGAACAAATTCTAAATCACTCACTTTGGCTCCAATTTTTCTTGAATCATCTCCTTTCTCACTCATCTCTTTCTCATTTATCTCACCTTCTTTGTCACTCAAGCTCTCATTTGTCACTTGTGTTTTGATTTCCTCTTCACTTTCCTTAGATTTCTCCTCCACAATACCTCTAGGAATCTCAAAACCTATAGCTTTGTCAACAATCTTTCCACTTCTAAGGGTAGTGATGGCTTGGACTTGTTCATGGTTTGAAGGTTCACTAGATGAGGATTCACTCATGTGTACCTGACCTCTAGGATTTGGCATTGGTTGAGCTGGAATCTTTCCCTTCTCTTGAATGCTTAGTGATTGAGTCAACTTGGTTAGTTGACTTCGAATGTCATCTAAAGTCCTATTGGTCTGGTCTTGAAATTTGTAAGCTTGGTTGTTGATTCCTCCTTGTGTTTGCATGAATTGTTGAAGAGTATCCTCTAGGGATCTCTTATGAGGTGGTTGGTATGTGTTATATGTGGGAGCATGAAATGGTTGGGGTGGAGGTTGAAATGTTTGAGGTACTGAAGAGCCCTCATTTCTCCATCCAAAATTTGGGTGGTTCCTCCATCCAGGATTATAGGTCTCAGAGTAGGGATTGCCTACTTGGTTTGAAAATGGCTTTCTAACATTACTTGAATCAGAAGTTTGGCCATATAGCACTTCCTTGAAGGCTGGAATGGTAGGACACTCAGTTGTCCTATGCCCTTTACTCTCACAAACAACACAACTTTCCTCTTGTTGTTCACTCATGACATGCACTTTTTTAATCTCAAGAGACTCTACTTTCCTAGCCAATGAGGCTAATCTAGCATTGAGGTCATCAGTCTCTTTCAATTGAAACTTCCCACTTGAATGAGAAATGGTGTTTCTAGACTCAACATGAAGTGGGAGAGAAGTCTCCCATTGCTTTGTGTTTTCAGCCAATTGATCAAAGAAATCAAAGGCTTCACTTGGTTCTTTGTCATAAAACTCACCATTACACATGGTTGACACTAGCTTTTTAAAATCTGCGGTAAGAGAGTCGTAGAAGAAACTCACTAACCTCCACATCTCAAAACCATGGTGGGGACATGCATTTAACAAGTCTTTGAACCTTTCCCAAACTTGGTGAAATGACTCATTTGGACTACAAGAAAAATTCATCATTTGACGTTGTAAGGCTGCCGTCCTATGAGTGGGGAAGTATTTTTTCAAAAATTCAGCTTGCATTTCTCTCCATGTACCTATAGACCTAGGACGCAAGGAGTTTAGCCAAAGCTTGGCTTTATCCTTTAGAGAGAATGGGAACAATTTAAGCCGAATGGTTTCCTCGGTGCATGTTCTATCAATAAAAGTATTACATACCTCTTCAAAGTCCTTAATATGTATGTATGGATTTTCAGAATCCATACTGTGAAATGTGGGAAGAAGTTGAATCATGCCCGGTTTCAAATTGAAAGCTTGTTGGTTAAGAGGCAAGATAATACATGAAGGTGTACTTTGTCTAGCCGGGTGAAGATACTCCCTAAGAGTTCGAAAATTAGGTTGATCATTGAATTGTGGAGGTCCATTACCTTGAACACTCCCTTCACCCTCTACATCTTCAACATTAGCCATGATGAAAAATAATATAACAATTATATGAATATGAAAGGAAAGGAAAGAAAAAAAAATTTGCAAATAAAAGTAAATGAAACGTAAAAGATAAAGTAATAGCTCAAAAATAAAAATACAGCAAATTAAGAAATTCACTCTCCAACTAATAAGCAATATTAACAACAATAAACATTAAAAGATAATTATAACAAGCATGAATAAAAAGGCGGTAATAGCAGCCAAGCACTTCAAACAATAACTATAAGAAAAATAATCACAACAAAATAAAATAAAATAAACAAGAGGCGGTAAAACCGGCCAAGCACTTCAGACAATAAATATAGGAAAAATAATAACAACAAAATAAAATAAAATAAACAAGAGGCGGTAAAACCAGCCTTATAATATAAAAAATAAATATTAGAAACTAACTAGAATAGACAATAAAAGAAAAATGGTTGAACCAACCAAAATCCAATAATTAATAGTCCAGTCCACAGTCCAATATCCGAAAAAATGAGGTCAATTTTTTTTTTTTAGGCGGTAAAACCAGCCATTTGATTTTTTATTTATATGAATTTTTTTTTGGTTTTCCAATAATCAAATATAAATTTGTTACCTTTGCTTGCTAGCTCCCCGGCAACGGCGCCAAAATTGCTTGACCGCTTTTTATGTTCGGCTTGTTTTAACTCGCAAGTGCACGAGTGTGCGATGTAGCAATTAACTCGGTAAGATCGAGGTCATATCCACAGAGAGCTAGATCTGGAAATTAAGCTAGGTAACAAAAAAACTCAAGAGAAATTAAATTAACAATAACTTGGTTGAAAATGATTGATGGATTTGTTTTCAAAGATGAAAAAGTGTAAATAGATTTTAAATGACAAGAAAAAGTAAGTCTTGGTCCAAATCAATTCTAATGGTGATGTATTGGTGATTCCTTCAACATATATAAGATAACTCAACCTAATATCAACGATGGTGATATTAGATCGGAAGATATTACAATGAAGTTTAAAAAGATGAAGATTGATTATTGCTTAAGAATGAACAAGTACTTTCATATTAAGTAAGACATTGAATCAAGCAATCTCTATACCAAAACTAAGGTTTGTGCATAAAAATTCAAGATTATAACATTACCTAAATGATTTCTAAAATTTCTTTGCAATAATAAAACATTCATGAAGAAAATAAGAAGATAAACATTAAGATTCATTCATATCTTAAAGAACTCACCTCAATCACCATCATCCTTGATTTGGATCCAAGAAGGAGATTAGCCAACCATGATTATATATAAGAACACTTCAATAAACATGAAATAACTTGAATCACACTGAAATAATAAGTTTTACAAGCTAAAGAACTGAAATCTATAAAGAAGAATACAACACAATTTCAGTAAATATTCGGACACAAATCTGACTCTAACTTTGGACAGCAATTCGACCCTCTTAGAAGCCTCTTTTGAAGATGGCTATTAGAGACATATTTATAGGCCATTCTGTTAGCTTTCCAGATAATTAAAGAACAGCTCATTTAAACATCTGAGTCAAAAGTTATGGGCAAAACACCGAAAGGTGTTCTGGAAAATCAAATCAGGCCAGCTTGGAGAAAACTTTGGTGCACGTTTTTCTTCCTCCTTTGTGAGCTGTCTCTTTCTTCTTTTTGACCCAAAATAATGTGACAATGTCCCCTCCAGCTTTCCATCCATGTGCTTGCCCTCTTGGATCAATGAATTATCCAAAATAAATCAAATGTTATTTGTTGTGTGGACATGTAAGATCATGGATTGTGCTTGGGCTGATTTGGGGGCTGATTTGGGGCTGAATTTAAGCATCAAATAAGGATACAAATGTACCTATTATTTGGGCTAAGATTGACATTAAAACCTTAAGTGTTTGATGGTTGAAGTTTGCACACAACATAAGGCAAGTTTGGGCTTGAAATAGATCATATGATATTCTTTTCTAGAATTGGAATAGAATTGGTTTTTGGAGCAAATTTGGAGCACTTATTTGAACCAAGATTTTCTTCAATCTTCAACTAAATTTCTCTTCAATTCTTTGTTCCGAATTCCGACGTTGAATTTTCTGAAATAATTCATTTAAGCTCCAAAAACCTATCGAAACATTAAAAGAAACTTCATTACTAAAAAGCACATCAATTATTATAAAAAACCCAAATAAAAACAATAAATACATATGTAAAATAAGAGACTTAATGATACTTTTGATGCACAATCAGTAAGCTTGGGGCTTTTTCCTTATGTGATATGGTGCGCATTGAAATGTTATGTGTTGCGATGTCGCGGTCGCACAAATTAATTACCTAGCTTAAAACACACAAGATAGTATAGAGCAAGCAAGGGGTCGATCCCATGAGGAAGTTTCAAGTCAGATTTTTATGTTGTACGTTATGTAATTGGGGGGGATTTGGTTTGTGATTATCTAAACTATGGCAGCAATTAAACTAGCAAACAAAATCAATTAAAACCGAAACTTATCAAGAAAACAAATCTTGGTCGCAAGCACACATCCACCAACGGAAATTAGAACCGATCCTTGAAACGAAAATTGCAGTTATGTTCTGAAATTTTATCTTTTCTTAACGTTGATTAATTAACGGATCCGCCGTATAACTAATCCTAACCAACAAACAATCAAAGTGTCCGCACTAATGATTCAATTTAATGGTAGCTTTAAGAACTAGATAATTTCATCAAGATTAACATACAAGCTGTCCGCAGCTTGTGTCACTTTGTTCAAATGTTCTCCCTAAATTCAATAACGTAGTTCCGCCACAATTATCAAGCTTAGTTGCTTCACAAGTTCATATATCACAACTCCGGTTTTGATATTAAACTTAGCAATAGATTGTTCACAACAATAACTTAGAGTCCGCTCTAGCAATCATCAATAACAATCATAGGAAATATGCATAGGAAAACAATCATACTCATTCATAACATAAACTGAAAATAAAAGGAAGAATAAATCTCACGGTTCTTGAAATCCGAAGGTTTGTTGTGTCCTTGCAACCAAGAAAAGAGCTTAGTCTTGCATAACTATTGAACAACTACTTCTAAAGAATGAAAAAAGCATGATTTTTGGGTTTGTAGAGGAGAGAATTTGTGTTTATTCTCTGCTGGCTGCTGTCTCCTTCTGCTCTCCCTCTTTTCTGCTTATATCTTAGGAAACCCTAGGTCTCTATTTTACAAAATAGTCCTCCATTAAGTAGACTGTTTACATTTAAGTACTTCAATAACTATTTTCCTAAAAAAGAAGAAATAGCCTTGCATGAAATCTTCAAGCTTTGACTTAGAGGAGCTAAATTGCTGAAATAAAAACTTGGATATCGGTTTATAAAGGAAATCCCCACAGATTCAGCAAATAATCCCTTGCCCCCTGCACAGGATTGTGCAACCATCACTCAAGCCTAATATCAAGCTTGTAACGGCAAATAAATCTTCACTGTAAATGCATTGTAAATGCTAAGACGCAACCTTAGCTTTGTTTCTAAATTCAAACCTGCAATCCTGTGTATATATATGTTAACAGTTGTATTATTCAAAATAACGAAATACATACTATTCTGAAGTTTATCAATTAGCTCAATTCTCTAAAAACTTCCTATCTTCATCATGGTATCAGAGCAAGAAATCTCCAACGAGAATTTGATCCCTCACAATCATAATCCAATCTCAACTCCACCCTCTCCAACTGAAACACCCCTGATTGCCCTCAACATCACATCCCAGATAAATGATAAACTTACCCCCTCTACATTTCTTCAATGGCGCGCTCAATTTGAAGCCTTACTCATCGGGTATGATCTTCTTGACTATGTCACTGGAGAAAAAATCTGTCCCATACCCACCAGCACATCAATTTGTGCTGTCCAACGAACTCAATGGATAAGGCAAGATAAGCTTATCCTCAGTGCCATTTTGACATCTACATCTACCGTCATCACTCCTCTCATTTCAATGGCCAAGACATCAAAGGATGCATGGCATAAATTACATACTCTGTATGCAAGCAAGTCCAGAACCAGAGCAATGCAACTTAAAGAAGAACTCACAATGATAAAGAAGGGCAACCAGTCAATTCAAACATACCTTCACTCTGTAAAATCGTTGGCAGATGAAATCTCCCTCATAGATCACCCAATCTTTGAAGATGATCTAACGCTCTATATCCTAAATGGCCTGGGAACTGATTTTCGTGAAATTGCAGGTCCTATTCGCGCCCGAGAACGACCACTCACTTTTGAGGAACTTCATGATCTCCTTGTCAGTCATGATGCATATCTTCGTCGCCTTGAAGTCTCCTCCCATCCACTAATTGCTTCTGCAAACTACATGCACCGACGGGCTTCTTATGGTCAAGACAATCAGTCTTTTAAATCTGCCCCAAAGCCCCACTTCGTTGACAGGTCATATGGCCAAAGAAACAAACCTCCAGCTCACTATCGCCAGCCTAGCAACCCGAGAGACAGCAACAAAAATTATGGACCACGTCGTTTTTCTCCCAAGTGCCAACTGTGTGACCGCATGGGTCATACTGCAAAACACTACAGTCGTTTTCAGTACAACACACCAACAACAAACTGTACTTCCACCTCACCAGCACAGGATACAAAATGGCTTATAGACTCAGCCGCGTCTCATAATATTACTGGTGATCTTGCTAATCTATCTATTCATTCAGAATACGATGGCACTGACGAAGTTATTATTGGTGATGGTTCAGGTTTGCCTGTTTCTCACATTGGCTCCTTACTTTTTCAATCTCCCAACCGTACCTTTCATTTAAATGATACCCTTTGTGTTCCTAATATACAAAAAAATCTCATATCTGCTCATCAATTTACTCGTCAAAATCATGTTTTTATTGAGCTTCACCCCTCTTTCTTTCTTGTTAAGGACCAAATTACGGGAGCGGTTCTGTTCCGAGGAGCGTGTGACAATGGTGTATACACCCTTCCGAAGTCAATGGTGCAGTCTTCTCCTACCATTGTTGCTAACGTGCATGAAAGAATCTCTATTGACGGATGGCACAAACGTCTTGGGCATCCATCTCCTAAATTGGTTACTCACCTTATCAACTCTTTTTCCCTTCCAACAATCAACAAAAAAAATATTTCTCTTTGTTCATCATGTTCTATTAATAAAGCTCACCGTCAACCATTTCGTCAAAATAGTCTCTTGAGTCATGCTCCTCTTGACTTACTTTATATTGATGTGTGGGGTCCCTCAAGTACAATTGGCATCACTGGGGCTCGTTACTATCTAATTTTTGTTGATCATTTCACGAAATACATTTGGTTTTATCCTATGGAAACAAAATCAAGTGTTCGCATCATCTTTCCCCAGTTCAAAAATCTTGTTGAAAACCGGTTTCAATTAAAAATTAAATCTGTCTACTCTGATAATGGTGGTGAATTTGTTGCCTTAAAACACTATTTTACAACAAATGGAATCAGTCATTACACCACAGCTCCTCATACACCGCAACAAAACGGTGTTTCTGAGCGACATCATCGTCACTTGGTTGAAACCGGTCTCACATTACTACATGATGCGTCCCTTCCACTACAGTATTGGCCCTATGCCTTTTCCACCGCTGCATACCTTATTAACCATCAGCCCACACCTCTCCTCCAACATAAATCACCGTTTGAAATTTTATTTACACAATCTCCAAATTATAAAAAGCTAAAAAAATTTGGTTGTCTTTGTTTTCCTCTTATCCGGCCATATAACACAAACAAGTTACAACCAAAATCCATTCCTTGTATTTTCGTAGGATACTCCTTAACACAAAATGCATACAGTTGTCTTGATCCCCTGACAAACCGCCTATATCAATCACGCCATGTCATCTTTCATGAAAATGAAAATGGTATCCCCTCCAGCCAATTTTTCACACCTAGCCCGACAAGTGCCTCCCCTGTTCATGGAAATTCTTCATCTCCTCCTACGCCTCCACCAGTGACTTCGGCAAGGGTACCCATTCTCACTGCTCACTCAGGTAATGAATCCCCCACTCTGTCTTTTACTTAACATGAACTCACATCTTCATCTTCTCCTTCAGCATGTTCTGCCCCCAGTATTTTTCAACCTGCCTCATCTCCCCTGCCAGATCTCTGTAACCCATCCTCATCAGTTCTTTGTGCAGTTTCGCCCACCTCACCTCCTCATCCCTCACATCCTGCACCCAACCGGGCTTACTTAATGGTCACCCGTTCCATGAATAACATTTACAAACCCAAACAAGTTAACACCACCACAAAACACCCCCTCCCAAGTACTGCAGAGCCAACTTGTGTGGGACAGGCTCTCCGTGAGCCACACTGGAGATTAGCAATGTCTGAGGAACTCACAACCCTCATGAGGCATGGTACATGGGAGTTGGTACCGCCTCCTCCTGACTGCCAACCAGTTGGGTGCAAATGGGTTTTTTGGGTCAAACAACATCCTAATGGTTCCATAGCTCCGTTTAAAGCCCGCTTGATTGCAAAAGGATATCATCAACGGTCTGGCCTGGACTACAGTGAAACGTTCAGCCCTGTTGTGAAACCTGCCACCATAAGAACAGTTCTCACCATGGCTGTCATGCACGGCTGGTCATTGCGGCAACTAGATGTAAACAACACCTTTCTGCATGGGAACCTGCATGAAACAGTTTATATGTCACAGCCACCAGGGTTCCAAGATACCACCACTCCACATCATGTCTGTCGGTTAAACAAGGCAATTTATGGCCTCAAACAGGCCCCTCGTGCCTGGTATTCTGCTCTACAACAGGCCATTCTGAAACTGGGATTCCACAACTCCAAAGCCGATCCTTCTCTATTCATCTATCACAGTGCAGCTGTTCTGTGTTATCTGCTGGTCTACGTGGATGATCTAGTCATCACTGGTAACACTCCATCCTTCCTGACTCATGTGATTCATCAACTTTGCATCCAATTCTCATTAAAAGATTTGGGCACACTTCATTATTTTTTGGGGCTGGATGTTATACCCACCAAAAACGGGTTGTTCTTATCGCAACATCAATACATATGGGACCTTCTCTTCAAAACCAACATGCAGGGTGCTAAGGATGTCTCTTCTCCTATGTCCACGTCAGTCCAGCTCAAGCTTCTTGACAGCACAGCACCCTGCAACAGCACTGAATTTCGAAGTATCATCGGTGGTTTACAATATTTGTCCCTTACTTGTCCTGACATTTGCTTCGCCGTTAATAAGTTGTCACAATTCATGCATCAACCCACAGTCACTCACTGGTCTGCTGCCAAATGTTTGCTCCGCTATCTGAAGAAAACCATTTTCCTTGGCATTCACATAAATCGTCAGTCTTCATTTGATGTTACCACCTTTGCTAATGCTGACTGGGCTGGAAATTATGATGATCGCACCTCTACTTCAGCTTACATTACATTTCTGGGGATCAATCCCATCTCGTGGAGCTCTAAGAAACAACGGGCTGTCGTCAGGTCCTCAACTGAAGCTGAGTATCGTTCACTAGCCACTACTACGTCTGAAACAGTTTGGTTGATGTCCCTGTTCAAAGAACTCTGTCTCCCAATTCCCTCTCCACCAAGACTGCTGTGTGACAACCTGGGCGCTACACACCTCAGCTTCAATCCAGTTCAGCATTCCCGGATGAAACACATTCAGATAGACCTCCACTTTGTCCGTGATATGGTTCAGAGGAAGATTCTCAATGTTCAGCATGTCAACACTCATGACCAACTGGCAGATTTTCTAACAAAGCCTCTGTCTTCCCAACATCTGCATTCTTTACTGCTCAAGATTGGCTTAGCTGATGGCTCATCCATCTTGCGGGAGCGTATAAAGGAAATCCCCACAGATTCAGCAAATAATCCCTTGCCCCCTGCACAGGATTGTGCAACCATCACTCAAGCCTAATATCAAGCTTGTAACGACAAATAAATCTTCACTGTAAATGCAGTGTAAATGCTAAGACGCAACCTTAGCTTTGTTTCTAAATTCAAACCTGCAATCCTGTGTATATATATGTTAACAGTTGTATTATTCAAAATAACGAAATACATACTATTCTGAAGTTTATCAATTAGCTCAATTCTCTAAAAACTTCCTATCTTCATCACGGTTTAGATGCTTCGGAACGTAATTTGGACTCGTTTTGTTCACGAAACCTGTTTGCTGGCAGAATTCAGATGTCATCTTTGAAAAATCATATCTCCCTCATATGACATCGGTTTTGGCTGAAATTTGGAGCGTTTATATACATTTGAGTCATGAATCCAAAAAAATTGAGTTTGCATCAATTGGACTTCTGTAGCTCCAGATATTCAAGTTGGAATGGCCGAAGGTCAACACTGGCAGATTGCGAGATTTGACTTTGAAGGCTGCGATTTTCATGCTCTTCCTTATTTTATTTTCTTGACTTAGATTTCCAGAAAGGTATGGATGTTATCCTTTTTAATTCCACTAGAATCACTTCATTTCAACCTCTAGAGCTTACGCTCTGCACAAAACATCGACTGAAGGTCAAATCTGCCAATTATCTCCAATTTACTCCTTTTTGCATCTTTCATCCAAAAGTGCCTTCAAAACATAAAACAAAGAATATCAAGGCATTTTATATATAAAACATAGGCAAAACACTAGTTAAATGTGGGTGAAACTATTGAATAATATGGTTGCATCATTATGGCGCATCTCCAAACAAACAGCAGTGGTGAGAGCATCAGATTATTTCTACCCGCGTGATCCAGTATCACACACCATTCATATAGTAGCAGTGACATATAACAGTGTTTTCTTAGGAGAGTTCATGCTGCCTGATTGGGACATGTTCCATTCTTTACATACAGCTGCAGAGTATCATGCTTCTGCTAGGGCTATTAGTGGTGGACCCATCTATGTCAGGTAGTAAATCCTAGTCCTTCATCATCAATCAAAATTTCAATGTTAAATTAAGATATCATCAAATATTTTTGTGCTATGTCATTTGCTAAATGTTTGTGGTAACATTTTTTATGAGCAGTGATGCACCTGGGAAGCACAACTTTGAGCTACTAAAGAAGGTGGTACTTCCCGATGGGTCTATTCTTCGAGCTTGTTTGCTTGGAAGGCCCACCTCTGACTACTTGTTCTCTGACCCTTCTCGTGATGGAGTGCGATAAATCTTTTTTTTCTTGATAGTTTCGTCATCTAAGCTAGCTAGCATGATGAAAATATTTTCATCTGAATTTTAGCTAATTTCTTATCCTAGAAATGTTGCATTATGGAGAATTTTCTTAAACAGTTTTTCTTTGATTGCAGCTTATTGAAAATATTGAGCATGAACAAGTTCACAGGGGTCTTAGGTGTCTACAATTGCCAAGGAGCAGCTTGGAGCAGCACGGAAATAAAGAACGCTTTCCACCAAACCACAACTGATACCCTAACAGGCACTATTAGGGGTCGTGATGTTCACCTCATCATTGAAGCTGCCACGGACTCCAATTGGTGTTGCACGTCGCCCGCGTGGCGTCCGTTTGGTGATTTTTGATTCATTTGCTTGTTGGTTCTTGGGAGTCGCCACCTAGTATTTACTTGAGGGTTACTAGGAAACCCGGATATACTGGTCTTTATTAGAGATTCACGGGTAAGGAACTGGTTGTGGTTAGAGAAGGTATTAACACCCTTAACGCACCCTACCTGAGGTAAGCTGCTTCGCGATTTGATGTAATTTAAAAGGTTTTGAAAGTTGTCTTGCCAATGATTTCTTAAAAAGAGAAGAAAAGTTCTCCTCGGTAAGGAGATCCTTATCTTATCGGATAAAAAAACCTAATTGCTCTAGCATCAATAAAAACAAAACAAACTTTTCTATTTAATATAAAAAATGCATCTTACATATAAGATTATAATCTAGTTACCAAAAGAAAAAATATTTTTTGATATTTTTTGAAATATGAACCAAATTCAATGCAAATTAAAATTTCTTTTTAGTTTTAACATAAACAAGACATACATAAAAAATAATAACAAAACACCCACTCCAACACTTTCCTTTTACTATGTTTAAGCACACACCCATTACATGATTACAAATCAATCAAAAATTCAAAATAAACAAAACAACACATTAAACAATTTTAAATTTATGAAATGAACCCTAAAAAATTCAGGAACAGTGCTGGGAAGCCCTCTGAAACTGCAGAAACAGTAGCGGCGTGTTGCTCCACGCGCCACCACCACTGGTGGCGCATGGGTTCACACGCCACCGCCGATAAAGGCAATAAAACCGTGGATCGGGAACGTCTTCTTCTTCTTTGTCTTCCTACGCTGTCTGTGAAGGTCACCGCCACTTGCAACAAGGAGAAAAACGCACAAACAGTTGATTTTAGGTTTTTATTTCTTTGTTTTTCAGATTTGTCTCTCTCCTTTCAGATCCATTTCACCACAGATCCTTCTTTGGTTTCCGTCTTCCTCCCTTTCGCTTCGGGTGGTAGGCGGCTCCCAGGCTGAACGGCCGAGAGGGGGGTGTTGCAGTTGGGTTGGCTTCGGGCTGTTGTTTTGGTCGTTTACTGTTGAGAAGACCGAAGAAGAAGATGCTGCCAAGGAGGGAGCTTCTGTGTTGTTGGGTCTGTGGGCGCTGGAGGAACGGCTGGAGGAGGGGAGCTTGTCCGATGTGGGAGATGGAGGTGTAGCGGCGGCTGACTTCTATGGGTGAAGAAGAAGAGCAAGCCGGGGGAGAGGAGAGGATAAAGGGAATGCTGGCTGTTGTGGAGGAAAATGGGGTTGTTGTGCTATAGGTTGAAGATGAGAGGAAATGGGGGGAAGGAAATGGAGAGCGGCCTGTGGGGCTGCTTTCCTTTGGCTGGTTTTGGGAGAGAAACCAAAGGAAGGGGGCAGAGGCCTGCACTGTGAAGGTTTAGGTTTAGGGTTTTTTTTTTTGTTTTTTCAAAATTGCCCCCTTCCCTTTTGTATGTGTTGGAAACTCCTATTTATAGGCAAAAATGTTGCTAGGTCACCAAACTTAGTCCCTCAACTTTTTTTTTTGTAAATTTGATTTTTTTTATTTTTTTAGATTTTTCTTATCAACATCGACTCGAAATGAGGAAAATTATTGATTTTTTAAAAATAACGCGTTAAAAGTTGAACGCGCTTTAAAGACCTTTGAAAAATTAAATTCTTTTAAGACGATGCTGAAAATGCTAAAAATGATGCAAATATATTAAAAAACGTATTTTTTTTATTTTCATTGTTTTTCGCTATTTTTGAATTTTTCTGAAAAATTTATCAAAACATGGATCAAAAATTGGGTAGCAACAACTGGGATGACAATTGTGTTTTCTATTGTCACCGGACGGGATAACTAATCACCCTCCTTTACAATGCAGCCTTGCCAGTGTCACTCAAAGTCCTTGAGCATGGCATATTCACTGTAACACACATCAAGGTTTTAGCAACTGGGTTCAGCTTTGCACCCCTGGGGCTAACCAACATGTTCAATGCAGGTGGAGCCATTAAGGGGCTAAAGTTTGAAGTGAAAGGTGGTGTTGAATTATCAGAGCTTGATGATGGATACAGGGGTGAAAGTAGTGGTGTGACTGAAGAGGGTAGGGAACTATAGCGATGAATTAGTTGTGAAAGTTTGCATAGAGGTTAAAGGATGTGGCAAGTTTGGTGCTTATTCATCTGCTAAGCCAAGGAAGTGCATTGTGGACTCAAATGTGGTTGATTTTGTGTATAATTTGAATTCTAGGTTGGTTGGTTTTAGCTTGGATAGCTTGCGTGAGAAGGGCAAATTTCATGTTGTTGAGATTGAGTCATAGGAAAATTCATTTAGAAAAGAGTTAAGGGCTACTTGGAAGGTTTGGGTATTGGGATATTTATTATACTTACATGTTTCCCCTCTAATTTTATTGCTTTTGTAGTTTACTAGTTCATGTAATCATGTGAGGAATTGAGGGGGAATGGTCAATTAAGAATTCTGCTACCTAACAGTTTAATTAATACTCTGCTCTGAACTAAGCTCAAACAACTTAAAAGACTCTTGCAAAAATCCATCTCCATGCCGTTTGATATAATCTGAATCATTGAAAATGGTGATAGTCAACACACAACTAATGTTTCCTCTTTTTATTAATCAACATAAAAGAGAACAGCTGGAAACCATAAAAGAAAAGGGAATACACTTCAATTGCTTCCTTCAGTAAAGCATGATTCATGAGGTATTGTAATGAAACGTATTGAATAATCCTGAGATGATTGTGACACTAACAAGAATCCAGTGGACCAAAATAAACGACAGAAACCCAATCTGAACTTTATCTGCACTTAAAATCAACAATAGACATGTATGGCATGAACAGGAAAACAAAATTCTTGGTACTGGAAGGGTGGGACAAGGGGCCTAACAGAACTGGAAAAGCTAGGTTTATAGACTTCATGGGGATGCAGACCAATGGCAAAGAATAACATTAAAAATGACTCTAGTTGTTTCAAGATGCCATTCTCAACATATACTGACAAACGTTTTATACAGAGAGATCCTTTTTGTGTTTTGATAATAAATACAGTAGCTTGAGAAACCTATCCAGAAAACCAATCAGTTTTCTCTTTCATAAACTGAAAAAGTCCTGGGGATAGTCTTGAAGGGAGGTTCAAATTGCAGCAGTCTAATCACAAAATTCCGCAGATTGGAATGATCACCTTGCTAGATAATTATGTCCTAAACCATGGGATTCCTATTTGTCCTGGTTTTTGTAGCATAATTCCTCACCATTTTGTTGCTACATTATTAGAGTTGTTTTACAGAAAGTTACAGCTCCAATTCATGATTACATTCATCATCCTCTTGTTTTTGTTGTAGCTGTTCTTCTTCAGTTAGTTGCAGTTCCAGTTGATGACAAAATTCATCACCAAAATCATCATCGTGTTGTTCATGTTTTTTGTGCTGTGGTTGATGTTGTTGCTCATCTTTCTGAGCATGACGTTGATTCAGTCCTGTTTGCTGATAAAACACTTGCCTTTGGACGTTCCAGTTCTCTGTGATCCTCTCAACTTCATCTCAAATAAATTCCCTATCATATGATATATGCTGTATGTTTTGGACATCTACTGCCTTGCTTGCTTCTGAAAAAAAAAAGTGGTAAATTAAATACGTCATTAGATACTGAAAGAATTTTAAAAGGGAAATATAAATTGGAGACTCCATGATATCTGGACCAAGCATATTTAACATGTTTAGATAGTATTAATTGATATGTGCTTCAAAGTTTATACAGCACCATAAATGATGTGGATAAGAATCAGAGAGAAATTTTTGGGTTGAGTAACAAATCGACAATAAGAATAAACACAAACTCTTATGGATTCGAGGCCATTTGGTAATGAGGTTGCGTCTGCGTTTTGTTTAAAACGCAGATGCAACCTGTTTGGTTAAGGAAAAAACCCAGTTTACTGTTTATGGGTCCCACAGTGTTTTGCGTCCGAAACGCAGGGGAAAGAAAAGCAAGCAATTGCTGCTTCTTGCGCACTGTTCATGCTAATTAATTAGCATAAACAGTGTAGCCAGCTCCACTGTTCCGGTTGGACCGGTTCCGGTTCAAAGCTCAAAATGCATTGAACCAGGTCCGACCCAGTAAAAAATAATAAAATTATTTTTTATTTTTTAATTGTGTTATATTCGAAACACTAGTGTTTAACATTATTCAATGACACTACATAAATTAGACAGAGATCACTTGATGACGTAGCATTTGCAGAATTTGATCGCAATCCCAATTTTGTTCCTGATTATATTTTACCTGATGTTGCGCGCTTAAGATACCAAAAAAACTGTAATCCTTGTCGGATGTATTTCATACGTGATGGAATTGTAGATAGTTTAATGAAACAATAAAAAATATTTTATATAAAGTATTATTTATTTCATGATGTAATAACAATAGTTAAATCTACAATATTTAAATTAAAAATCATCAATATTAATATATATTTTTTAAAATTATTTTATAACCTCAATTTCAAAAGCATTATTAACCAAATACATTAAACTATTTTTTATTCAACCTCATTTTCAACCACAGTTTTAACCAAACATTCATAAATACCAAATCAACCTCAATCAAAATTACTTTTTATAAAACAACTTTTTCAAACCACAACCACAACAGCTACCACAATATCAAACAGCTATATTAAGGAAAAATACACATGTTACTTTCACTATTTGATGCTTATTCAGTCTATAACTTTTAAATAAGGACATGAGATGGATAAAAGAACATACCTCTGTTGACATGTTTCTTCGCCTCTGCATATTCTGTTAACATTTTCTTGAGCATCTCTAAATCAAATTACATACCCTGCAGATGCAGATGCAATTCAATCCACAAGCTTATTCTGAAGAAAGAAAAAAAAAAAGAGGAAAACCATGGCACCAACTGTGAGCATCGTACAATCATTATACCTACAGGTATCTATTTTCAAAATAGGAAAAGGCGGGGCCTATTTGCAACTATTGATCTAGTGGAACCTGAGTAAAACCTTTACATGAGTTATGCAACATACCACCATGTCCATATGGAGGAATTGCTCAATCCGAATATCATCAAACAACCTGTTATAAAGAAAGCAGTGGAGCAATAAGAGGATCCATAGAATGTTTTGAAACCTGAAACCTGCCTAATCATGCTATTATATTAGATTGGAATAAATTATATCATTCTTAGAAAACATACTTCTTATATGCAACTTGCACACGGGCATCTTGCAATTCTGTGAGTTGGTTCCCTGTCTCACTGACAGAACCTTCATGTAAATCCACGAACCCAAAAAGAAACATGTTCTTTTCTAGCATCCTTTTGACCAAAGCAGGTACTCCTTTTATTCCATGTTCTTTTGCATTTATAACAAGGGTCTTGAGTTTCTTCAACTCTCCTGTCAGATAACATGAAGAAATAAGATGGTGAAAAGGAGAAGGAAAAACAAAACTTCAGTTAATCATAACTTCATTATTACTATCATCACTAAATTCACCTCAACATGATCAAGCATGATCAAGCATGATCAAAAGCAATAAAATGCTTCCAAATGAGAGAGAGTTCACACAAAGAAAAACCCTTAAGCATGTTCACTTTAAACCTAAAAGTCAAACCAATGAAAGAAATTAATCACAACGACACTGACAATACAATGCAAAAACCCAGTTTGTTCATGGCTGAATACAAGAGTGACCCCATAAAGAAGGGACTTGTCCATTACCAGAAAAAAATCCTTGATTTACTTTCAAGGAGACAATCATCTAAATTCACTATGAGCATGGTAAGATTAAACAAGCTCTCGCTTACATATGTCTCAAGAAATATGATGAGATGGCAACATGATCCAAAAACTATCCAGCCCCAGATGGGACTTGTCCATTACCAGAAACGGGCTTTATAAAATATAACCAGGGCAACAATTTTTTAACTGAAGACAAACTCACGACGACAAACTGGATTCTAGCACAGAACATTATTTGATTCAATGACAATACAAAAATCATGTCGGTGAGAGCTCACCAATTGTATGAGCATACAGCGACTGCATTATGAAGGCCAATTTGGTAGGAGAACTAGCCTCAAAGATGTAGGTAAACTTCCTGGAAAGCCATACTCTTTTCATATCAGCCAAAGTTGTAAACTCACCCTAACAGTTCCCGAACACCACAACTGTTAAAACAATCAAAACAAAATAACCTTCCTGAAAAACAATAGCTAAACAAAGCAAAAACAGCCCAAGATAACAAATCCAAGTAAACACCTCAACAAACTCATTTATAAGCTCATCAATGTCCAACTTGAATGGAGACAGATCCATAATGCCAGAGACTCTTCAAATCTTAAAACACAGACAGTATTAATTCCAGTAACCCTTTGGAATTACAAAACAATATCAACAAGAAGAATAAGAGCCCAAGTAACTATTGAGTTCAATTTCAAGATTTTAAACGGAGAAAGAAAGAAAGAAAGGGACTAAATTCATATCTCTAATTGAACAAGAATCAACCCATTTTAAGAATTGAATACACAATATCCTCGAATGAGTAAGCACTGACATACACCATAGAAAGGATCAAAAAAGAGGATTTTTTGGCCATCAAGGTCCTATCTTTATTTGAATAATCTTTCTTTTTATGTTAACCTAAAAAAACAAAATTAAAACTGAGAGAAACCTTAAAAAAGACAGAAAAGAAGAGAAGGTTTTTGTGTTGCTTTGGTTTTAGATTGTTTCAAACGATGGTGCTAATTTTCTCATGTGGAGTGTTTTTTACCTTACAGGTTATGGTCCCTCATTGAATGTTTTTCAATCTCCATCCTCTAAAGTGGTTGGATCCAAGCAGAGTTGAGGCGCATCTTAAGCCACAATATAAAGTCGTGGCTTGCAAGGACAAGAGAAAATAGTCCAGCAAGTTTATTTTATTGATTTTAACTATTTTTTTTTGTCTTAGAATATAATTATCTTATGTATTGAAAGAAATAGTCAAGGCATACGTCTTTTATTTATTTCATTAACACCCCCCCCCCCCCCCCATTTTTCTTTTATCAGGTATACATAAGTTGTGGGATGCAAAGTGCGTATGGATCTAAAAGTGATGTCATTTTCAAAGGCTAAATTCAAAAGTATAAATTCTGTTGAATTCTCAAAACAGGAGAAAGCAAAACAACCTTGCAACATGTGAAAAAAAAAGGCGTATCAAACTTATGGAGTATGGTCCCTATAAGGAGTTGATTAAAACCATGCACAAATAACTGCACACCTAGCACCTCCAACTATTAGAACAAAAAAACCAAATTGTGAAAAGGCAAGATGAGGACATAAAAAATATTTTTCATGTAATTTATGAAACTTGTTCATTCGAATGAAAATACCTAAAGCACTGCACTCTTATAATATAGAGACAGTAGCACACTGAGTCAAATATTTCAACAATATGAACACCCCACCTGAATACCATCCACTTATGGAAGAAAAAAAAACTTTAAAAAAATGGTTGATTAAGAGCCACTAGATAATGCAATAATTTAATCCTGGATGGTTCATTGTAAAATAATTATGGGCACAATAACCAAATAACCAAAAGACATGTCAGAGACAAAAAGGAAAAAAACCAATAAATATATCAGTAGTAATTAGAATCATAGAAGATTAAACTAAGGTTATAATTGACAATGACACTAAAAATTTTGATTCACCTTGCCTTCATTATTATCTCAAAAACAATCCACGAAAACTTAAAAGAAATTAAAATTGTGAACGATAAAAAAATCACTCCACGGAAAGATTCAAAATCATATTTCAAAGTCTATTTAAATTGTAGTCATAGATGTGCTCAAAACCCTGGCTTATCCGTCGAATTGAGAACTTCAATCTAAAATAATTTGTGAATCATTTCTACTTTCAAATGTTTAACTTGAACATTTAGATCCAAATCGGAAATAAGCATATAATGAAAAAGAAATCCAATAAAATTGTTAGGAAAGCTTAACAAAATCACATACCTGGCCTCAACAAGGCATCTATAATTTCTCAAGCTTCTTTATAGCATATATATGATCTGTCGACTTTTCTCTACAGACTCTAACCTGCAATTTATAAAGGAGAAGTTTAAAAAAAATTACTAAATAAATTATGAATTGGTTAAAAAAGCATCACCACTACAAACACCCAAATGTAAATGAAAAAAAAATAGATCCTGGTTAATGTTCACTTCACTCCAAAAAACAAAAACCCAAGAAACAATATATCTGATATTAATAGATTCAAAGATTCCATTTTCTATTAATTCAAAGATACCCGACTTGGCCTTCCTTGCTTCTCTCTCTTCTGTCTTTAACTCCTAAAAAAAGATGCAAAGACAAATCAACCATAATTTCAATGAATGTATGATCTAAAAGAAAAAGGATTTGCCTGTAACCTAAAATAAAACAGGAAATTTCCAATTTGTGGTCAAATGAAAAAGAGAGCACCCTCAGAGCCTTTGTTTCTCCTGTTACAGGTTTGATTCTCAATTATGTGGTTGGTTGGACATCAATAATTAGTCCCAGCACCTTGACAATAGATAATTGCAAAGCCACAGCAAACAAAGTAGAAGGAACTCGTAGAATCAGAAAAGCTACTGTAAAAACTGAAGTTCTCGTGTTCAAACAATCTAGATCAAAATCTAGCCTAATGTAGAAGTAGAAGATTATAATCGAGACTAACAAGGAACCTATAGTCAGACACTAAGCACTAAGATCTAAGATCCTCTACTTTCACAAGAGCATTAGAAACTTGTGTAGAAGATCTGTACTGAAGCCAGTCCTTCGCACACACAAGGGCTTCCACGGCTTCAGGTCTCAAAGAACTCCGATACTCATCCAGCTCTTTGATCTCGGTATCAAATATAGAGTCAGGATCAGCAGTAGACACCTGCATGGTCAATATATCACGAGCCATTTTTGAAAGAACTGGATATTGGAGCTTGTTCTCTTCCCACCATTTCAGTACATCCATCTCTTGGAAGCGAGGCAACAAAGACTCTTCTAAATACTGCTCCAGCTCCGACTTCATATTTTGGCTAGTAGTCTCCACATACGCATCAAAATCTGTGAGCTCATTGTATGAAATTTCTTCAGTCTTCATGTTCTCAAAATTTCCATCTTCAGCATGAGCTGGCGTAAGAGGGAGAGGAAGCGCCGCATATTCGAGAAAAAGCTCATGGAGCGCATCATCAACAATCTTAATGTATTTGCCAGCTTCTTTACCATAGAATTTCACAAAACTGAACTCGATCAACTTCATCCTAAACCGAGGATCCAAGACTACAGCAATTGCCAAAGCTAGGATGCAATCCTTCAAATATTTGTCTATCTTTTCTTGCATTATTTCAGCAAGACTGATGACAAAGGGATCCCCATGACTTGTAATAGAATGATACAGCTCATGCATCTTCCAGACTTCGTGGAAGAATGTCTTCTGGTTTGGGTTAGTTCTAGAGGCAAGGAAGTTGGCTGCATCAAAAAGAGGTTTCAAGTACGTGCATATAATGTCAACCCGCTTCCAGTCTTCCATGGATGGAGCCTCTTTGTAATCAGGATCGGAAGTATCTAGGCAAGAAAATACTTCCTTCAACTCTGAAGCAGCAACCAGCATCTGATACGTTGTGTTCCATTGAGCTTGGTTGTCAAGAGATAGGTCTTTTTCACTGGGGACTTGAAGCTGTTCCTTGAGCTCAAGGAACTTTTGCTCATGAAATTCTGAGGTCTTCACATACTTTACACTGTAACGGACTTTCTTAATGATCTCTCGCCCTGCCCATAGCACTTCTTTTGCAAAGTTGCTTAAAGTACGAGCACTGCAGTTCCCAAGGATTAACTGACCATTGATGATAAGGGGATTTTTTACAGAGAGTAGAGATCTGAGGTTTTGAAGCCCAGGTTCACCCACTGGATGATTGAAAGTGATAGAAAATAGCTTGCCTTCCAAACTCCAATCAGATAGGCAAGTAGCAACAGCATGGCTAAGAGCTGCATCTGAGTTAGGGTTCGGTTCCATCACAACATTGAGAATCCGCCTCTGTGGCTTCCAATAACCATCAATGAAGTGTCCTGTTATAAACACATAACCTAAGCTTTGGCTAGATGTCCATACATCCAGTGTAAGGCAAACACGTCCGGGCAAACCCTCAATGAACTTCATAACATTTTGCTTTTCCCTCAAGTAACTTGAGACACAATCTCCTTGGACAATATTAAAGCTCACCATGTCAAATCTGGGTTCAAGAGTCTTGAGAAAAGTTACAAATCCAGAATGTTCGACCATGTGAAGAGGGTAATCATGGATTATCATCATTCTGGCAATTTCAGGGCGGCAACGGTCTGAATCAAATGAAATGTAGGCTGAGCTATGGGATCTGTAGTGACGTCTTGGTGGATCAGACATACTGCCATTTCCATTCATCCCTGGTGTACCAGGTGTTTGTTGATTCCCCTGATTGCGTAGTAGTGCTAGACAAGTTCCCTTGGCAATGTGACGTTTAAGATGGCTGGTACCAGCTACTTTTGAACCTGTGCTGTATGCAAAGCCTTGCTTGCACTGCTTACAGAATGCCCTTCTACTTTCAGCGCTTACAGTTTCTATGGTGAAGTGTTCCCAAACCATGGACTTCCTTTTCCTCCTCTTGTTAGGCTGTGTTTCAGGAGCAGGCATGGAATGATTGTTTTCTTCAAATCTTTCCATCTGGTATTCTGGAGTAGTAATCAGCTGATTATTCTCTTCAAGGGTTGCCAGCTGGTATTCTGGAGTAGTAATCAAGTGATTATTGTCTTCAAGGGTTGCCATCTGGTTTTCTGGAGGTGTCATCAGCTGATTATTCTCTTCAAGTGTTGCAATCTGGTTAAAGAAAAAAGAATTCTTACTTTATGCAGCAAAATGAAACATGACTGCACATTTATTATAAGATTTGACCACGGCATAAAATACTGATTTCAATGTGGTGATATCACAAATGGATTTCATGCAGGAAGCATCGACAATTTAAATTGCAAGGAGATATACTCATGCAGAATATTTTCAACATGCTATGCAGACAACCACTGATACGAATGAACGGAGGCAAACAAACTAGAGAGAGATCGATTTTGGGCTTGGAAGCAAACCCAAAACCCTAATTGGACCTAAAAGGGAAACACTTTGTTTAAGGATTCGAAACTTTTAAGGAGAAAGGCAAGCACGATAGTTTTTTTTTTTTTTTCTTATGAGTATATATATATATGGCCTTTAGCCTTTAGGATCCATGGTTGATGTTAAATACTATACTAGAATTAAAATTATTGTGACTCGGCCCACCGTCCCTTCAATTGGTACGTGTGACTTTAGGACTTTTTCTTCTTTCGGAAACAGGCATTTAGCCCACATTTGGACTCCCCCACCCCCCCTTTTTATTACCCCTTTTTATTATCATTGTGATTCTTTTCACAATATGGCAAACCCTGAAAATAACAAAGCAAAATTCTAAATAAATAAAATATTGAGGGGTGAAATTGAATAAAAAAAGTATCCAAAACAAAAGAAATAACAATTAAAAGAATGTAGATTAAATTTGATAGAAAAAAAAATTGAAATTGAATATTAAGGGACTAAGAAGAGGGAGGTATCAAAAAATGAAATGGGTCGGAATGGATTTCTTTTAGTATCATACCAGCTCACAGAAAATTCCAAACACAGCATAGTAGGGAAAACATCCAGGTGGTACATTGTTAATAGATTGAAACAGATACCTAAATGGGTATTATGAGATGGTAATTCATTCCCAAAATAATCTATTTATACATTGATGCAAACATGATTAGGATTCAAGTAAGCAATTCCAGGATCATTTTCAATGGCATAAAAATACAATCTAGTAAATACATTACTGAGTTAACAGCTTTCCAACTTACATATGGCAGGATAGAAGACCAAATCTAGCTCAAGAAATCAACAGCAACAAACAAAGACAGTATGATACTAATACAAGACTGAAATGACAGACCAAATTACTCCATTGAATTTCAATACAATAAAATATGCACACGTAAATTATCAAAGAAATAACTATCATATAAAACTATCCAATGCCCACAACTCCAAGTGTGTCTCAGAGATGACCTCTGCAATGCTGAACACTTGTGGTATTATACCCGTGATTGCTACTGTGAAAGCAGGAGCAGATTCTTATGACTGTACATAGCATCCTTTCACAATGAACTAAATGTATAGACTGCAGCACCACTAGAAATCTCTAGCTCTCAAAATCTAACATGTAAAATTCAATTCAGCAACATAATTTTTCCCTTCGAAATCACTATCCTCTGATAATTAAAGAACAAACCCATCTTCACACAGAGCCAAAACCAAACTAATAGCACTGCCTCCCTCCAGCCAATATTACAAAAACATAACAAAAATAACATACCTCAATGTTATTAAGCACTTCAAGCAACTTCTTTGGATCTGGATAACCATCTCTACTATACTCCGCAATAGCAATATTATGAAGCACCTAATAAAGCATAACCCAGAGATTACAAACTTAAAAGGAACGAGAAAAAACAAAAAGAAGAGAAAATTCTCACATCAATTACATATTCCAAATACCCTAATACATTGCATAACTTCAGCATTCGCGTGCCCGCCTAGATACTGTCCTTACATATTCCAAATACCCTAATGCATTGCATGTAAAATTCAATTCAGCAACATAATTTTTCCCTTCGAAATCACTATCCTCTGATAATTAAAGAACAAACCCATCTTCACACAGAGCCAAAACCAAACTAATAGCACTGCCTCCCTCCAGCCAATATTACAAAAACATAACAAAAATAACATACCTCAATGTTATTAAGCACTTCAAGCAACTTCTTTGGATCTGGATAACCATCTCTACTATACTCCGCAATAGCAATATTATGAAGCACCTAATAAAGCATAACCCAGCGATTACAAACTTAAAAGGAACGAGAAAAAACGAAAAGAAGAGAAAATTCTCACATCAATTACATATTCCAAATACCCTAATACATTGCATAACTTCAGCATTCGCGTGCCCGCCTAGATACTGTCCTTAAATTTGAACTAACTAAATAAAGTGCAAAATTAAGGTTTTCAAGTTAATTAACTAACTTAATCTAAAAAAATACTACGAAATTAGAAGTAGCAACTAAATTTAATTAACTAACTTAATCAAAAATTCATTAAAATTAAAAGGCAGCAACTCAATTAAGTGAGTTAAATCACAAAATTAACAGTCCATTACAACATTTTACTCGAAGTTAACCTAATTTCTAATATATAAAAATCCGACAAAAAAAAAATAAGTGACTTTATATTATTTGTGTAATTATCACCTTTGGATCGTCTTCCTTTTTCTGCTTTAGCTGATACAAAACCTCGAGGCACTCATTGAACCGGCGAGAGTTAAAGTGTAACCAAGCGTCTTTGGCAAGCGTGGCAGTGACGGAAAGGATAGGATCCTCTTCTCCTCCTCCAACGCCGGTGGTGGTACCGCTGCCGCCGCTCGACGAGACGTCTCGGTTCGATGTCGAATCTCGTGCGTCCATGATCAGATCCAAAAAAAACCTAACGTTCACGATTTGCGTCTTTCTTTTGGTTTATTTGAACTCTCGCTATCTAATCCTAATCTATCAATGTGTAATTGTGACTGAACCGTATGGAAATGTAAAAACCCCTAACTTATGGAAAATTGAGATTTAAAAAAAAAAAAAGAGGAAGTTTTTTTTAGTTTTTGGGAGTGTTGGAAATACAGAAAGGGCCCTAGGGTTTTTGGGATTTTGCAGAGAAGGACAGTTAGCGAAGAGAGAGAGAACTCAAATGTGAGATAAGGATAGAAAGAGGAAAGTACTTCATTTTTATTTTTATTTTTTCTAGATTGATTTTGTTTTTGATTTTGTGTTTTTGTTGTTTTGAATGATTTTTTTTGTTAAGTTATGTTTTAGTCCCTCTTGATTCAACAATGCTTCATTTTAGCTCTTACAAGCTTTGAATTTTTCAATAATAATAACTACAAATTTGTTAATAAACAGCAAGTTAATATAAAAATATAAAATATTATGAATTGAAGAATATCTTTCCTTAAAAACATGGTAAACTAAGAGAATATTTAAGTTGTAGGAGACTTAGTGAAATTAACCTTATTTTTTAAATATTATATTTGTTTGTCTTAATTTCTCTTTTTCCTATTTCTCTCGTAAAAACTTAAGTGGGAAAATCCAAAAAAATGATCTTGCCAGCTGCTTGCTAATTTAACAACCATGATTATAATGCTACTTTTTGAGAATTATGAGATTGATATGAAAGGCTTTAAACTATATTAATTAAAGTTGAACATTTTAGAATCTATAAGGATTAAAATAAAGTTTACTATTTTTTATAATGACATATGGGCCAGATTGACTTTCAGCCCGTATGGAAACGCGGATCAACCCGCGTTTCTTAAAAATTCAATTATTTTTGCTTAAAATTATTTTTTTTTTATGTTTTGGATCGTTTTGATACGTTGATTTCAAAAATAATTTTTAAAAATAAAAAAACATCATTTTGATGCATTTCGGCACGAAAAACACTTTGAAAAGCAACCGCAACCACACTTCCAAACAGGTTCAAATGGTATGGGCTATTTTAAGGTTGGATTTGACTAGTTTTTAGAGGGATGGTTCAAACTTCAAAGGCATATAAACTTTTAATGGGCAAGGGAGAGAGTAATGGATGATTTTGGCAGGGCATGTTCTTCCAACTTTAGACTAGTACTGTTATTTTGAGGCTGTTTTCAAAAGAAGTAAAAGTCTTAACAATTTGTTGAGGGAAATTTGTCATGTGTGCTAATCTTTTATATCATATGTTATTGTAGTTTCCTTGGTTGATGAGAAAGGGGGGGAAGCAATTTTGCATATCCAAACACAAACTATTTTTTTGTGTGTATTTAGTATTCTAGTGCGAAGTGTTTTTTACTTGAAAATATATCAAAGTGATTTTTTTAACTTTTAATATCAGCATATTAAAATTATTGAAAGCACTAAAAAAATACAAATTTAATGTTTTTTCAAGTTAAACATTTTAAACGTAATTCCAAATCCAAAAATAAAGGTGTCGAAATAGCAAAATTCAAGATTTGATGTGATTTTGAAAACGACAAAATTTGCAATGAAAAAAGTGGAGCTGCTTAATTTGGAGATTCCTTGCTCGCATTTAGGGTGGGAAAAAAATATTAAACATCAAGAAAAAAAATAAAATTTTACATGAATTGTTGGATCCAAAGATGTCAAAAATATTTTTTTGACATGACACGGAATATATAATATAAAATCGAATCGTAAACTCAAATTGTAAAATCACAAAATCATAGGTAAAATAATTTAACTAATTATATATTAATAATTTATGTCAAGTAATAAATAATAATATAGCATAATTAAAATAAAAAGTGAAATAAACAATACAGAAGTCCTAACACCTTAAAATACATTGTTTAAATAACTTTAAAATACAATACAATTGTATCCATAAAATTTCATTAACTAAAAATTAACAAACTTAAAACATGTAAAAATAACTAATCTAAGGAATATCTCTCTTTTAGATGAGATTTTAAACACCAATGCAATTACATCAAAATCTAAGTAAAGAAACTCACCTCAACTCCCCCACTATTTTTAATGTACTATGACACAATGACAATTCCATTTGTTGTTGCTTATGCTTTAGCAAGGATGGCTTCAACTTCACGTGAGCTATAATAGCTATTATGACTGTATGAGTGAAAAAAAGAATAACATTGTTAGATTTGGCTACCCATTCTAACACTATGAACAGTACTCACTAAATGAAGCAAGTATTGTAGCACTCCTCAAATGGTAGCGAGAAAGAAGGTGATCACGAGAAAGGAAAGAATGGAGGATGGGGTTGTGCTTCTAGTTTCTGTTTCAGTTGCTGCTCAGTCTATGGTGTTGGTTGAAATGTTATGGTGTTGTATGGGATGAGTTGGAGCTATTTGTTTTTTTTTATGATTTTTTTTTGTTTTTTTAATGATTTTTTTCAAAATTATCTTTGTCGATTTTATTTTTTAAATATTGAGCTAGTTGAGAATTTAGCTTTTTAGTTTTTTTCCTTTAAAACATTATGGATTGCTACAGTGTTTTCCTTCATAGTTTATTTTATTTTGTTTTTTTTTTTTGCTTTGTTTTTTTGCATGATTTTTTTCAAAATTGTCTTTGTTGATTTTATTTTTTTAATATTGAGTTGATTTCTTTAAAACATTGTGGGTTGCTATAATGTTTCTTAAGGGCAAGCAAAAAAATTGAAAAACCGATTAAACCGAGAAAACCGGAAAAAAAAATAACCGAAAAACCGAATCGTGAAAAAAAACCGGTTAAACCAATTAGAATTTTCTAAAACCCGACCGGTTCGGTTTCGGTTTTATAAGCTTGAAATAAAAAAAACCGAACCGAATCGAAACCAAGCCAAACCGAACCAAACTGGTTTGAACTGGTTTTTGCTCTAAAATAACCGAACCAAACCGAAAATGAGCTGGTTGATTTTTTCCCCACATGTTTTTTTTATGATTTTTTTCAAAATTATCTTTGTCGATTTTATTTTCTTGATATTAAGCTGGTTGAGAATTACAATTGTAGCTTTCCTCACAAAACACCATGTATTGCTATAGTGTTTCCCTACATTGTTTTTTTTGCTTTGATTGCAACCTATTGAAAATCTGGAGCATGAATAAGTTCACAAGGGGTCCTAGGTGTCTACAATTGCCAAGGAGCAGCACTGAAAGAAAGAACGCTTTCCACCAAACCACAACTGAGGCCCTAACAGGCACTATTAGGGGTCGTGATGTTCACCTCATCATTGAAGGTGCTACAGACCCTAATTGGGATGACAATTGTGCTTTCTATTATCACCGGACAGGAGAACTAATCACCCTCCCTTGTGTCACTCTCAAAGTCCTTGAGCATGACATTTTCACTGTAACACCCGTCAAGGTTTTAACACCTGGGTTCAGCTTTGCACCCCTGGGGCTAACCAACATGCAGGTGGAGCCATTGAAAAGCTAAAGTTTGAAGTGAAAGGTGGTGCTGAATTATCAGAGCTTGATGATGGATACAGGGGTGAAAGTAGTGGTGTGATTGAAGAGAGGGTGGGGAACTATAGCGATGAATTGGTTGCGAAATTTTGCATAGAGGTTAAAGGGTGTGGCAAGTTTGCTGCTTATTTATCTGCTAAGCCAAGGAAGTGCATTGTGGACTCAAACATGGTTGATTTTGTGTATGATTTGAATTCTGGGTTGGTTGGTTTTAGCTTGGATAGCTTGCCTGAGGAGGGCAAACTTCATGTTGTTGAGATTGAGTCATAGGAAAATTCTGTTTGAATAGAGTAAAGGGTTACATGGAAAGTTTGGGTATTGGGGTATTTATTGTACTTGCATGTTTCCCCTTAAATTTTCTTCCCTCTGTAGTTTACTAGTTTATGTAATCATGTAAAGGAATTGAGAGGGAATGGTCAAATAAGAATTCTGCTATCTACTTGTTTAATCAATACTCTGTTCTGGGCTAAGCTCAAATAACTTACTCTTGCAAAAATCCATCTCCATGCCATTTCATATAATCTGAATCATAAAAAATGGTGATGATCAACAAAAAACTAATGTTTCCTCCTTTCATTAATCAAACATAAACGAGAAGAGCTGGAAACCAGAAAAGAAAAAGGAATACACTTCAATTGCTTCCTTCAATGAAACATGATTCATGGGGTATTGATAATGAAATGCATTGAATAATCCAAAGATGATTGTGACAATAACTTGAATCCAATGGATTAAAATAAACGAGAGAAAACCAATTTGAACCTTTATCTGCACTTAAAATCAATAATTATTCAATCATCAAAACTAGACATAGATGGCATGAACAGAAACAAAAAATCTTCTTGGTACTGGGAGGGTGGGACAAAGGGCCTAATGGAACTGGAAAAGCTAGGTTTATAGACTGATTTCTTGCATCAGCTGTAAATTCATTTTCACTGATGAATTTTGAGTCGACAATCACTCTGTTTCCGTTGATGATTTCTGAACCAGTAATGAATTGTGTTTGCTGACGATCTCTAATTCGAAAGCAATTGAGTTTTTCTTGATGATTTTTGAACCAGCAGTGAATTGTGTTCAATGACGATTCCAGGCATCACTCGTGAATTGATTTTCACTGACAGATTTTGAGTCGACAACAACTCAATTTTCATTGATGATTTCTAAATCAGTAGTCAATTGTGTCTGTTGACGATTCCTTGCATCAACCGTCTATTCATTTTTGCTAACGAGTTTGGATTGGATAGTGACTCAGTTTTCAATGATGATTTCTGATTCAATAGTGAATTGTGTTTGCTGATGATTCCATATTTCAGCCGTTAATTCGTTTTCGCTGATGATTTTTGATTCAACAGTGACTGATGATTTTTGACCAAACAGAGAATTGTGTTAGCTGACAATTCCATCCGTCAACCATGATTCGTTTTCTCTGATGAATTTTGAGTATGCAACGACTTAGTTTCCGTCGACGATTTCTAAACCAGTAGTGAATTGTGTTTGCTGACGATTCCATGTGTTAACCGTGAATTCATTATCGCTGATGATTTCTGATTTGGCTGCGACGTAGTTTCCGGTTATGATTTTTGAACTTGTAGTGGATTCGCTCGGTGACGATTCCTTGCGTCAGCGATGAATTCGTTATTGATGATGAATTTTGAGTTGACAACGACTCAGTTTGCGTGACGATTTCTAAACCAGCAATGAATTTTGTTTGCTGACGATTCCATGTGCCAGCCGTAAATTTGTTGTCGGTGATAATTTATGACTCGACAACAACTTAGTTTTCATTGATGATGTTTGAACTAGCAGTGAATTGTGTTCGCTGATGATTCCATGTATTGCCTTAAATTCATTTTCACTGACACATTTTGAGTCCATAGTGACTCAGTTTCTGTCGACGATTTCTAAACCAGTAGTGAATTGTGTTTGCTGATGATTCCACGCGTCAGCCGTGAATTCCTTGTCGCTGCCTATTTCTAAGTCGGCTGCAACTCAATTTCTGTTTATGATTTCTGAACCTTGAGTGGATTGTTCTCGCTGACGATTCCTTGTGTTAGTGGTGAATTTTGTTTCTGATGATTAATTTTGAGTCGACAACGACTCAGTTACCGTCGAGGATTTCTGAACCAGTAGTGAATTGTGTTTACTACGATTCCATGCATCCGTCGTGAATTCATTGTTGTTGATGATTTCTTAGTCGGTTGCGACTCAGTTTCCATTGACGATTATGAAACCTGTAGTGGATTATGTTCGGTGATGATTTCATGCGTCAGCCGTGAATTCGTTTTCGCTGATGATTTCAGATTCGATTGTGATGATTTGTGAACCAATAGGGAATTTTGTTAGCTGACAATTCCATCTGTTAGCTATGCATTCGTTTTCACTGATGAATTTTGAGTAGGTAGTGACTTAGTTTTTGTCGATAATTTCTTAACCAGTAGTGAATTGTGTCTGCTGATTGATTAGTACTTAAAAGTGCATTTTTATCAAGGTTTTATATCATCATTTTGCACTTGAAGTATCAATAACTCTTTAACTAAAACATGTTTTATTAATAACAAGTCTAATACTATAAAATACCTTTAATTTATGGTAAATGTTCATCTTAAATGCAGGCCTATCACATAAATCAAAGGATTGATTGATGAGTTTAACTACTGAAATTGAGAAGACAAAGAGAGGGCTAAGCTTAGAAAAGAGATGTTGGTTCAGTCCAAACTGGAACACCATTCGGTTATTAGATCATAACTGGAGTTGTAGAACTTGGATTTAGGTCTGGTTTATATTTATGGAAAGCTAAGACATAGGCCTAAAACTTTCATGAAAAGTCCAAGATTTAAAAGTGTCATTTTTGAGTTCAAATGGTAGCAACAATGGAGAAGTCGAAGTCTGTCCTGCAGCCCAGACATTGTTCAGTGTTCAGCCCATATCTCGAGTTCTAGAAGTCCAAATGCGCCGATTCTTGTTTTGTTGGAAAGCTGAGACAATTTCCCAGAACTTACATGTGGACTATCTGTTCAAATTCTGATATTAACAATGATGTTTTATTCAGACAAGTTGTCACCAAGTCAAGATGTGGCCAGCCACTCAAAAATTAGTCATCAAATCAATAGTTTCGAATTTTGGCCTATAAAAGGAGGCATTTGCCATGCATTTAGACATCTTGGTTTTCATATCAAGATCATGTTCTTGCGCTCTTTCTTTATATTTTTGTAATGCTTAAGTTTTGCTCTCATTAATCTCTTGTTTATGCCTTTCATTTCCTTTACTATACTTATATAATCATGTTCTCCTCTTGTTTATTTATGTTTCTCTTCTTCATTATGTTTAACTAAGTTTATCATGTCGATGTGAAAAAGGTACACTAATGGTGTAAGAATAAGTAAAATATAAAATCAACATGGACTTTAATGTTTGATACTAACATGTTTTGTATTTGTTATCTTATTCACTTTTAATACTTTGCTTGTTAAATGGTTAATCTAGATTTATGTTGTATAACCCTTGGTACAACAAATACTTGACACTTTCATAGCCCAACTGTATGGTATAACCGACACCTGTGCTATGAAAGGAACTTGATTTGTTGTTAACATAAATTAACATCATGAATATTTGACAACATTTACAAGTATTAGCATTATTCGAATAAGATAACTAATGTAATCATGTTAACAATTTATAAACCGATTGGAACCTCCTTTGTGTGTGGTTTCCAATTGAGTAATAAAAAGAGTTTATACTATACTTATTTGAAATACCATTAGTGGATCCTCTAACATTGACAATTATTTTATCTTTGTTTAATCTTTACATCAATATCACATCTCAAAAGTTCTCTTTAACTCCTTTTCATTTATTCTTTATAATTTTATATAGTTCACCTCTCTGTGGTTCGACCCCGATTTTGCTGAGTTATTTATTACTTCGACACTCCTACACTTGGGATAAGACATCAACTCTTTGATCGTGTCAAGTTTTTGGCGCCGTTGCCGGGGAGGTAAATTCTTGTATAAATTATAATATTTATTTTGTTTTCTCTTTTCACTTTTCATTTTATCTAACTTTTGTTTGTTTTGTTTCGTTTTTCTTCTCTTTTCTTCCTTTTATTCTCTTTCTACACATGCATGAGAGTTTGGACACGCACATTAAGTGGTAGAATTTCTAGGAAATCCTCATCATTTTCAAAAAATATGGCCGAAGAAGATAACCAGTCGCTTCATAATGAGAATAATCGAGTTAGAATACTTAGAGACCACATGAATCCTACAAGAACAAGTGCACCCTCATGCATAGTTTCCCCCCCTGATGCATCTCATTTTAATTTTAAGCCAGACATTATTCAACTTTTACCTTCTTTTCATGGCTTAGATCTAGAAAATTCATACTTGCATTTAAGAGAATTTAAAGAAATTTGTAACACCTATAATGACTTAAATTGTAGCATGAACACCATCAGATTAAAGCTTTTTCCTTTTTCTTTAAAAGATAAAGCTAAAACATGGCTATAAAATCTTAGGTCAGGATCCATTCGTGCTCGGGATGAAATGCAACAACAATTTTTGAAGAAGTTTTTTCCATCTCAAAGAACAAACTTTTTTAAAAGACAAATCACCACATTCAATCAAAAGCCAGGAGAAATATTTTTACCAGTGTTGGGATAGGTATCGAGGCTTGTTTAATACTTGCCCTCGTCATGGTTTTGAAATATGGAGATTGGTTTCACATTTTTATGAAGGGTTAACACATAAAGATAGATAAATGGTGGAATTGATGTGCAATGAAACTTTTGAAGATAAAGACCTTAATGAAGCAATGGAGTACCTAGACTTGCTAGCTGAAAATGCTCAAAATTACGACACTACAAGCACTTATGAGGCACCAAGTAAAACTCAACCTCATACATCTAGTGGAGGAATGTACAACTTTAGGGAAGATCATGACCTCCAAGCCAAATTTGCATCTTTAGCTAGAAAAGTCGAGGCAATAGAATTGAAAAAGAGTGGTTAATTAAAATCTGTTCAAGAAATTGTATGTTAAATCTATGAAACCAATGAACACTCAACAAATGATTGTTCAACTTTGCCTTCTTTTAGGGAATGCCTCCATGAACAAGCTCATGCTTTAAACAGTTTCCAAAGGCCCAATCATAACCCATACTCACAAACGCATAACCCTGGTTGGAGAAATCACCCAAATTTCAGTTGGAAGAGTGATGCACAAACTTCACAGCCACCGTTTCAAGCACACCATAATTTCAAAATTCTCATGGATATGCACTTCCTTATGCTCCACCTCCAAGAAGAAATCTTGAGGAAATATTGTATGCATTCCTTGAAAAGCAAGAGACAATCAACACTCAACTTGCTCAAAGTATGACATATTTTAAAGATACTCTTGCAAAATTCACATCTGCTCTCACTTTTTAAGAGAAAGGTAAGTTTCCATCTCAACCACAACAAAATCCAAAAGGGCAATACAATGCAAATGCAAGTAGATCCAAAAGCCAACACATAGATCAAGTCAAATCGGTCATCACTCTTCGCAGTGGTAATGTTATTGAAAAACCCACTCTTGAACCTTATGAGAAAGATGATGAGTCAATCTCTGAGGGTAAGGAAGGGGTTGAATCTGAACATTGCAAACAAAAGACTGATTCCCCGCCAGCACTTCCATTTCCTCATGCCATGACCAAACAAAGGAAAGTCAATCACAACTCTGAAATCTTTGAAACTTTCAAGTAGGGAAGGATCAATTTAGTATTAAGAGTATTAAGAAGAACATACCTTCGTGATAAGGCATCGACGACCACATTTTCATGACCTTGCTTGTATTTAATCACATATGGAAAAGTTTTAATAAACTCAACCCATTTAGCATGTCTCCTACTTAACTTACCTTGATCCTTCAAATGTTTCAATGATTGGTGATCAGTATGTATGACAAACTTTCGGGGCCACAAATAATGTTGCCAAGTCTCCAAAACCCGCACTACTGCATACAACTCTTTATCATAAGTGGGATAGTTAAGAGTTGCACCATTGAGTTTCTCACTAAAATAAGTGATGGGCCGTTTTTCTTGCATTAAAACAGCTCCAATACCTATTCCTGAAGCATCACATTCAATCTCAAAAGCTTTATTAAAATCAGGTAAAGATAGTAAAGGTGCCGAAATCAACTTTGATTTTAACAAGTGAAAATCATTTTCTTGTTCTTCTCCCCCCTTGAAACCCATGGCTTTCTTAACAATTTCAGTTAATGGAGAGGCTATCATACTTTAGTCTTTAACAAATCTCCTATAAAAACTAGCCAAATCATGAAAACTCCTAACGTCTGTTATGGATTTTGGTGTAGGTCATTCTTGTGTAGGTCATTCTTGAATAGCCTTAACCTTAGTCTCATCCATTTCTATACCTTTTGCACTAACCACATATCCAAGAAAAACAATCATATCCATGCAAAAGTCACACTTTTTCAAATTAACATATAAGAACCCTAGTGGAATTTAATGGTATTCGCGACCCCAAGATCAATCTAACCCAAGTTTGTTGAGATTTGAATGAGTTTATCACAATGGAAGACTTGCTCCAAGGCAACAAGACTATAAACCAACTCGATCACAACGCCTATACCTCGAGACGAGCGAAGGAAGTATAAATTCACAACAAATAATGGTTAATTCTTTGAAGAGTTGAAAGTTCAATCAAGAACCAAGATTGAGCAACCAAAAGCCGGCTACCATGCTAAAAATATCATCAAAAGTCTGACATAAAATTATTCCTAAAGATTATTTAAACTCCAAGCCAAAACCCTAGTTTCCCTAATGAGTTTTACATAAACCCAATTTAAATAATAATCAAACCAAGCTAAAACTAGCCTAAACTAATTAAAATAAACAAAATAAACAAGTCTAAAACCCAAACAAATTGTCTCCTCTCAAAATAATTAAAGTTTGATAGCTCAACAAATTAAATAAGACAAGTTCGTTGTTTCCGCATTCTGTCTGGCAGCAGTAAGGTCCAACTTAAAACGGATGGTTCTCTCTCGTCTTAATGAATTAGAAGGCGTGCCATATACCGTTGGAAAGGTATGGAAGTATAGTTCTAGAAAACTAATCTGAATCCATTCAAACTAAAGGTAACTCATGTTATGACCAAAAGAGTAACTAAAGGTCAAACTATCTGAATCCAGTCTTCTTCTCCCAATCCTTGTGTAATGGTCTTGGTTCCACCAACAAGCCCCTCTTGAACATGAATCAGATTAATCAAGACTTGCTCTTTATTATTACAAATTCTCTTGAAGTCCACCTTAGACCATGTATCTTGAAGAAGTCCATTGAAAGCTTCTTTGAACTTCTTAGCCCTAAGCCTAGTAACTGGACCAACTAGAACCTCCAATGGATCCTTTGATGGTTGGATCACATCACTATTCCATAATTGTCAAAGCAAGTTAAAAATAATAATATATATCAAAATAATGTGTTTATAATAAATGTGATAAAATCTTGTCACGAATCTATTTAAAAATTTTAAAAGTAAAAAATTGATTTTAAATAAACATTCATGAACAATTTATTATTACTATTTTTTCTTTTCATGTTAGGTACATAATAATAATAAAATAATTGTTTATATTCTAATAAAAACCTATAATATTATTTAAGAATCATGTCAAAAATAGAAAAGTAGGTGAATTATCATGCTAAATAATTTAATTTAGAAGAAAAAAACAAAGAAAGAAAGGGTCAAGCCTAGCGCCTGGTCCAAGCAGAAAAAGTTCATATGTATTTGGGTCTGTAGGTCAGCCCTACATGTCTAGCCTTAGTTATTTTATTTATTTTTAAAAGGTTTTTTTCCTTTAAATAAGTGCAAAAGATGTGTTGTCTACTAGCATAAATTTTGGTCACTCGGGGGTGACTAGAAAATCAGGCTGGGTGTTTTTTGATTCATTAACAATTTGATTTTTAACATGTTTTAACCCAAAAACACCTAAGAAACTCTCAAGAAACCTCAATAAACTAATCTCTCAACTAAAAAATGCTTAAATTTATTTGCAAACATAAAATCAAACAAAAACAAATTCTCCCTTGAGCCCGATCTAGTTTTTTCAAGCAAGAATACGGCAAAAACCATCATCATCGAACTCTTCTCGTCGAATGAAACCCTTTAACACCAAACTTGACCATTTTGGTTGTCGAAATCATAGCAACCAACATCTTTCTCTTTTTTTTTTAATGTTTTTTAATGACTTTCTCTCTCCTCTCTCAACTTAGGGATTGAAAATAAACAAAATAGATTTTTGGACCAAAATAATTTTTTTCAATTTGGAATTAACCAAGTATTTTCTCTGTGTTTTATAATTCAATTATTTTTCTTTTAATTTGGTATTTTTATCATAATTACAGATCTAATTTCATTTAATTAGGTTATAAAAGGATTTAATTGAAATAGAAAAAAAGTTTGAAAAAATATATAAAAAAGTTTAAGTGATTTAATGGTCTTGTAAGATTTCCTCTTTATATATTATATAATTTTCCACCAAATTTGTACATTAATTCAAATTTAGAAAACTTATCATATTTAACTACGATATCTTTTCCAAAAAACCGATTATAACACTTCGACCCCAGATCCTTATTCTTACCACCTAACCAATCTCGGGAGCAACAAATTGAAGCTAGCTGCCGTGTATCATAATTTTACAACCACCCTTGCTGGTAGTATAAGCCAAGGGTGATTCCGCGGGTGGACGAGCATCCCCGAATCTAATTTTTAATCCCATACAGAATTACTTCCTTTTGCCAAGTGAAGTTAAACAATTTCTAGCATGTGAGCTTCCTTCCAAGATCAGATGTAAATATACATTACGCATGCAGCTATTATTTATGCATAAAGTGGTAGACTTTGTTCTACAAAATGAAAAAATCGTAAAGTATTTTGGCATGATAATAAATTGCAATCATGTCCATCTGCCGTACTAATAAATTGCAAAAAATTAAATAAACAAAAACAAAATATGTAACAATCTCCTACCTCAACTATAAGACCAGTAAAGGTGCGGTTCATAAATAAGATACGTTTGCTAGAAAAAATCATAAATAAGATACGATATGGCGCAATTGATTTGAGCTTTTGAAGCTTTGATATATTTTTTTTCTTCTCTATGGCAATTTTTTCAATGCTGATTTGCATGCCTTGTACGTGTAAATTTGGTATGGAAAGGAGCAAGTTGAGGACTGCTCGTATTTATGGAAGATGCAGCAGCCATTGAAGTTGGAAAAGAACTCAAATTAAGGTTTGTGTGTTACAGAACTCGAGACTTTGTAATTTTAGATTAAGATAAAGAAATATATATCTGACATCTTGTTATTAGAGAGGAAAAAGTCTGGTTTTAAGGAATTGTCACTTAGTATTATGATTACTAGGAATCCTATCACTTCAATCCTTGAGAGAAATTAGATCCTTATCTTCCTGGAATCGTGATCTTATATGAAGATAAAATTTGCTCCATGTTTGGTGGGATTAGTGTTGCGATGTCGCAGTCGCACAAATTAATTACCCTAACTTCAAACACAACACACAAGATAGTATAGAGCAAGCAAGGGTCGATCCCACGAGGAAGATTCAAATCAGATTTTTATGCTAGATGATATGCAATTTGGAGGGGGGGTTGGACGTTATCTAGGCTAAAGCAAAAGAAAACAGAAAACTATCAAACAAAATTTAATAAAATCAGAAAATTATCAAGAGAACAAACCTTGGTTGTAAGCACACATCCACCTACAAAAATCAGAACTGATTATGGAAAAGAAACATCAATTTATATTCTGAATATTTATCTCTTCTTAACATTGGTTAATTAACGGATCCGCCGTATAACACTATAACTAACCCTAACCATCAAACAACCACAGTGTCCGCACTAGCAATTTAATTCAATGAAAGCCTTAAGAACTAGATAAGTTGATTAATGAAGAAAACATAACTGTCTGTAGTCTATGTTTGATTTGATTGAATGTTCTCCCTAAGATTAATAACGTAGATCCGCCACAATTATTAAACTCAGTTGCTTCACAAGTTTACATACCACAACTCCGGTTTTGATATCAAACTTAGCAATAGATTGTCTACAATAATAACTTAGAGTCCCCTCTAGCAATTAAAATAAACAATCATAGGAAAAATAAGCATAGGAGAACAAACATATTCATCATATAAACTGAAAAGAAAAGGTAAAATAAATGTCACAGTTCTTGAAATCCGAAGGTTTCCGTGTCCTTGCAATCAAGAAAAAGAGTTTAGCCTTGCATGTTTGGTGAACAACTAATCAAAAAGAAGGAAGAATGCATAATTTCGAGTTTCTTAGATGAGGGGGGTGTTTTTCTCCTCTTGGCTGGCTCCCCCCCTTCTCTTCTCTCATTCTTTTTATATCCTAGGAAACCCTAGTCTCTATTTTACAAAATAGTCCTCCCTTAAGTAGACTGTTTACATTTAAGTACTTCAATAACTATTTTCCTAAAAAAGGAGAAATAGCCTTGCATGAAATCTTCAAGCTTTGACTTAGAGGAGCTAAATTGCTGAAATAAAAACTTGGATATCGGTTTAGACGCTTCGGAACGTAATTTGGACTCGTTTCTTCACGAAACCTGTTTGCTGACAGAATTCAGTTGTCATCTTTGAAAAATCATATCTCCCTTATATGACATTATGTTTTGCTGAAATTTGGAGCGTTTATAGAAATTTGAGTTAGGAATCCAATAAAATTGAGTTTGCATCAATTGGACTTCTGTAGCTCCAGATATTCAAGTCGGAATGGCCGAAAGTCAACACTGGCAGATTGCAAAATTTGACTTTGAAGGCTGCGATTTCTATGCTCTTCCTTATTTTATTTTATTTTCTTTCCTTAGATTTCCAGAAAGGTATGGATGTTATCTTTTTAATGCCATTAGAAACACTTCATTTCAATCTCTAGAGCTCACGCTCTGCACAAAACATCAATTGAAGGTCAAATCTGCCAATTATCTCCAATTTACTCCTTTTTGCATCTTTCATCCAAAAGTGCCTTCAAAACATAAAACAAAGAATATCAAGGCATTTTATATATAAAACATAGGCAAAACACTATTTAAATATGGGTGAAACTATCGAATAATATGGTTGCATTAATTAGAATACCAACAGTTCTGTCATCGTTGGACTTTTGGTGATGGGTTTCCTTGATGTTATTGGCGCATCCACGAAGGAGGGGGGGGCCAAATTGGGATTTGTAGCAGACCATTTGATCTACATTCTGGCTTGGATTTGGTGTGAATTTGGTGGGTGGGGTCTAGGCGATACCATTTTTTGAAATTTTCTCGCGCAAATTTTTCTTTATTTTAGAGGAAGGGGAGAATGAACAATTGATTAAACAACATCGTTTTAGGCTAAGATGACCATTCTTCAATTTAGCCCCTGAAGTTCTGACATCATACAATCAAGACTTTATTTTTAATTTCACCCCTGAATCAAATGCTATTGGACCCCTGGATTTCTCTGTCATTTACAAAATATTCCTTAGTTTTAAAATTAATCAATTCAGTCCTTAATTGACTACTCACACTATTAATTCTTTCAAAATTACCCAGGTAATATCAATTAATAATATCAGCACCAATTCACTTCGGTCACTGGAATTTAATTTCTTGCAATTTTGACCCAAATTGACCTTGGACTTTGATATTTCTCCAATTAAGCCCCTGATTATGTATAAGAAAGATATTATTTTAGTGCATTCTATTTAAGGTAAGCTATGTTATTTATTGATTGTTTTTTTCAAGTCATATTTCTATTTGTTGGTCTGTCTAAGGTTCACTCAAAAAGATTTTGTACTTGTTGTCATTTTATATAGCGATTAGCTCGAAGTGATTCTAAAAAAACAGTAATTTTATAGAGTGACAATCTCGAAGTAATTTTAAACTTTTAATTATTTTATAGAATAATCTTATTTCTATTTGTTGGTCTGTCTAAGGTTCACTCAAAGTGATATTTTACTTATCGTCATTTTATATACTGATTAGCTCGAAGTGATTTTAAAAAACAGTCATTTTAAAGAGTGACAACCTCGAAGTGATTTTAAACTAGTAATTATTTTATAGAACAACACAATTTCTATTTATTGGTCTATCTAAGGTTCACTCAAAGTGATTTTTTACTTGTTGTCATTTTATATGGCAATTAGCTCGAAGTGATTTTAAAAAAAAGTCATTATATAGAGTGACAACCTCGAAGTGATTTTAAACTTGTAATTATTTTATATAACAAAGAGCACTAAGTGATTTTGAAAAATATTTTTTTTTATAGAGTAACAAACTCAAAGTGATTTTCAACAACTTAGAAGAATTTTTTTTGTTACAATAACAAATTCTAATTTTATTTCTAAATGATGAAAACTCTTAGAGCCAAGAGGAAGAGCAAATTGCATATTTTGAATGTTCTATCCGTATCATCTGCATTTTTGAAAATCTTTGTCTTTGGATGCATCACAAATTGTCATTAGCTTGCCTAAAATATTCAAGTAAAATAAGTGCTTTTTAGGCTCGCTATGATTTTGTTTTCCCATGATTTTTAATGTGATCATTAGATGGGTATAGTTCATCCATCCTTCTAGCCGATGCCATTTATTTATTTTATTTTCTCTTTTCACTTTTCATTTTATCTAACTTTTGTTTCATTTGTTTTGTTTCTTTTCTTTTATTCTTTCCTACACGTGCATGAGAGTTTGGTCACGTACATTAAGTGGTAGACTTTGTAGGGTATCCTCATTATTTTCAGAAAATATGGATGAAGAAGATAATCAATCGCTTCATAATGAGAATAACCGAGTTAGAACACTTAGAGACCACATGAATCCTACAAGAACAAGTGCACCCTCATGCATAGTTTTCCCCCCTGATGCATCTCATTTTAATTTTAAGCCAGACATTATTCAACTTTTACTTTCTTTTCATGGCTTAGATCTAGAAAATCCATACTTATATTTGAGAGAATTTGAGGAGGTCTATAACACCTATAATGACTTAAATTGTAGCATGAACACCATCAGATTAAAGCTTTTTCCTTTTTCTTTAAAAGATAAAGCTAAAACATGGCTACAAAATTTGAGACCGGGATCCATTCATGCTTGGGATGAAATGCAACAACAATTTTTAAAGAAGTTTTTTACATCTCACAGAACAAACTCTTTCAAAAGACAAATCACCATTTTCACTAAAAAACCAGGAGAAACATTTTACCAATGTTGGGATAGGTATCGAGACTTGCTTAATACTTGCCCTCATCATGGTTTTGAAATATGAAAATTGGTTTCACATTTTTATGAATGGTTAACACCTAGAGATAATAGACAAATGGTTGAATTGATGTGCAATGAAACTTTTAAAGATAAAGACCCTAATGAAGCAATGGAGTACCTAGACTTGCTAGTTGAAAATGCTCAAAATTTGGACACTACAGGCACTTATGAGACACCAAGTAAAAGTTAACCTTATATATCTAATGGAGGAATGTACAACCTTAGGGAAGATCAAGACCTCCAAGCCAAATTTGCATCTTTAGCTAGAAAAGTCGAGGCACTAGAATTAAAAAAGAGTGGTCAATTAAAATCTGTTCAAGACATTGTGTGTCAAATCTGTGAAACCAATGAACACTCAACCAATGACTGTCCAACTTTGTCTTCTTTTAAAGAATGCCTCCATGAACAATCCCATGCTTTAAACAGTTTTAAAGGCCCAATCATAACCCATACTCGCAAACATACAACCCTGGTTGGAAAAAGCACTCAAATTTCAGCTGGAAGAGTGATAACAATAACGCACAAACTTTACAGCCATTGTTTCAAGCACATCATAATTTCCAAAATTCTCATGGATATGCTCCTCTTTATGCTCCACCTCCTAGAAGAAATCTTGAGGAAACATTGCATGCATTCATTGAAAAGCATGAGACAATCAACACTCAACTTGCTCAAAACATGACAGATTTTAAAGATACTCTTGCAAAATTGACATCTGCTCTCAGTTTTCAAGAGAAAGGTAAGTTTCCATCTCAACCACAGCAAAATCCAAAGGGCAATACAATGCAAATACAAGTAGTTTTGGAAGCCAACACATGGATCAAGTCAAATCAGTCATCACTCTTCGCAGTGGTAAGGTTATTGAAAAACCCATTCTTGAACCTTGTGAGAAAGATGATGAGTCAATCTCTGAGGGCAAGGAAGAGGTTGAATCTGAATATTGCAAAGAAAAGACTGATTTCCCGCCAGCACTTCCATTTCCTCATGCCATGACCAAACAAAGAAAAGTCAATCACAACTCTGAAATCTTTGAAACTTTCAAGCAGGTAAGGATAAATATACCTTTGTTGGATGCTATTAAATATGTACCTTCTTATGCTAAATTTTTGAAAGATCTGTGCACCGTGAAGAAAAAACTGAATGTGAAAAAGAAAGCCTTTTTAGCTGAACAAGTAAGTGCTATTCTTCAAAACAATAATGCTTTGAAATATAAAGACCCTGGTTGTCCTACAATTTCATGCTTTATTGGAGAACATAAAATTGAAAAAGCTTTACTTGATCTTGGAGCTAGTGTGAATTTACTTCCATATTCGGTTTTTCAAAGTCTCAATCTAGGTGAGTTAAAACCAACTACTGTAACTCTTTTACTTGTTGATAGATTTGTAAAAGTGCCTAAAGGAATAGTTGAAGATGTGTTAGTACAAGTTGATAAATTCATTTATCCTGTGGATTTTATTGTCTTGGATACATAACCTGCGAAGCATGTAATTCATTTCTTGTTATTTTAGGACGTCCGTTTCTTGCAACTTCTAATGCATTGATTAATTATAGGAATGGACTGATGAAGCTATCATTTGGAAACATGACATTGGAGGTGAATATTTTCAACATTTGATAGCAACCTGAAGATGATAATGATTCACAAGAAGTAGATGTTATTGAAGAATTAGTTTATGATCAATTTGAATCTACCGTGAGTAAAACAGAATTTGATGAATATGCAGATTTGCAAATGATTTATTCTCAGGAAGAAATCGAGGACAAGAAAGGCACCAAAAATGTTGATACGGATCTTTTGTCAAGATTGACAATATATTCGACATCCGACATCACTCCAATCGATAATTACTTTCCTGACGAATCCTTACTTCCTCTTAGTCCAATGTCTTAGTTTGCTAATGATATCAATTTTCTTGCTTCAGGATTTTTGCTAGCTCATTTTGATACCCAAGACAAAAGAAAGTTTTTGAGCGACGTGCAAAACTTTTATTGGGATGACCCTTACTTATATTGTCCTGATCAAATATTTCAAAGATGCATTCCCGACAATGAGGTAAGTAGTGTCATTAAATTTTATCATTCTAAGGCATGTGGGGATCATTTCTCGTCAAAAAAGACGACTGCAAAAATCTTACAAAGTGGATTTTACTGGCCCACCATGTTCAAAGACTCACATGCATTCTGCAAAACCTATGAAAATTGTCAAAAGGTGGGATTTATTTCAAAACATAGAGAGTCTTTAGATAATCTTCTATTGACTCCTAAGTCTCATCATAGTGGAGATGTGCATTGTGCAATTCATGATTTGTAACCCAATTTTCATAAAGAACATGCTTGTCATAGTCTTGGGAATCTAACTAAAAAAGACCATGTTTGCCAGTTTTTAAGTAAACTGGGTGGGAAGCCTATCCCCAACCCATAGAGGGCATTTAAGCCGTTCTTGGACGTAAAACCAAGGGAAGATGTGAGCCATAATTACAACTACGATTTGAGTCTTAGTTTGTAAAAAATTGTGTCTTTTGGTTTTATTAATAGCATAATATTTGTGTTTTGTTGTTTCTTATATTTGTTTAATTGTGCTTCAGGTGATGTCTTCTATACTCTATCTTTCTACCTTAAGACATTGAGAACAATGTCTCGTTTTGGTTGGGGGGAGAGGGTAGTAGTTGACATTAAAAAAAAAAAACTAACCAACCAACTGTTTTTGTTTTTAATAAAACCATTTGGCAAAACTGTTATTACTAGGATAATAGAGTAAGGGGGAATTTTATTGACTCTTGAGACGCATCTTAGTAAATATTTTCTAATGGTTATTTGCAATATTCATAACAAGGTCTATCAGAATACTTTTTGAAATATTCAGGTTTACAAACTCTCGCATTCTTATCAATTGATTATGCTCATATACTCATTTAACAAGTATTCTTACCTTTATTTTCACACACATACTTTAACATATGATTGTGGGTTGCACATTGGATTATTATATTATTTATGTTCTTTTGTTAAAGGTAACAGCTAAGGGAAAGGGATAGTATATAATTTGCAAAACAAAAAAAAACAAAAAAAATGATTATAATAAAAACGTAGATAAGTTTGATTTCGTAGCCTCCCTAACCTAAGCAATTAAGCCCGAAGGGGTGTTTTAACACCTAATACCCTAAGGTCAACTGACTTGGGAGTTATTGGCCCAAAGCTTGTTACATGGGTTAAGGAGAAAAGCTTAAGGGAATCAAACATTGCACTATCTACGTATCAGTATCTGCAACTCGAGTTACTAAGCTCGTAGGGGTGTCTCAACACCTAATGCCCTAAGACCAAGATGAGTTCAACTATTGAAATTGAGACGACAAAGAGAGGGTTAAGTTTAGAAAAGAGATGCTGGTTCAGTCCAAACTGGAACACTGTTCAGTCATTGGGTCATATCTGGAGATGTAGATCTTGGATTTCAATTTGGTTTATATGGATATAAAGCTAAGACATAGGCCTAAAACATTTATAGGGAGTCTAAGACTCAATTATACTGTTTGGAAGTCCAAATCTTAGCAACAACGGAGAAGTCAAAATATGTCCTATAGCCCAGACACTGTTCGGTGTTCAGCCCATATCTCGAGTTCTAGAAGTCCAAATACACCAATTTTTTTTTGTTGGAAAGATGAGACAATTTCCTAAAACTTGGTTGAGTGTTCATTAGTTTCACAGATTTGACACACAATGTCTTAAATAGATTTTAATTGACCATTTTTTTTCAATTCTAGTGCCTCGACTTTTCTAGCTAAAGATGCAAAGTTGGCTTGGAGGTCATGATCTTCCCTAAGGTTGTACATACCTCCACTAGATGTATGTGGTTGGGTTTTACTTGGTGCTTCATAAGTGCCTGTAGTGTCCCAATTTTGAGCATTTTCAGCTAGCAAGTCTAGGTACTCCATTGCTTTATTAGGGTCTTTATCTTCAAAAGTTCCATTGCACATCAATTCAACCATTTGCCTATCTCTAGGTGTTAACCCTTCATAAAAATGTGAAACCAATTTCCATGTTTCAAAACCATGATGAGGGCAAGTATTAAGCAAGTCTCGATACCTATCCCAACATTGGTAAAATGTTTCTCCTGGTTTTTGAGTGAATGTGGTGATTTGTCTTTTGAAAGAGTTTGTTCTGTGAGATGGAAAAAACTTTTTTAAAAATTGTTGTTGCATTTCATCCCAGGCACGAATAAATCCTGGTCTCAAATTTTGTAGCCATGTTTTAGCTTTATCTTTTAATGAAAAAGAAAAAAGCTTTAATATGATGCTGTTCATGCTACAATTTGAGTCATTATAGGTTAACTATATAAATTATAAATAACAACAATACAACTACAACAACAATAACAACAACAACAACAACAATAATAGTAATAATAATAATAATAGTAATAATAACAAGAAGAAGAAGAAGTTGATGAGAACTTTGAGATGGAAGATTAATGTGAGGATTAAACAATGATAAAAGCAATTGTCAAGGTTAGAGGATCTACTAATGATATTTCAAACAAGTATAGTATAAACTCTTATTATTCAACTGGAAACCACACACAAATGAGGTTCCAATCGGATTATAAATTGTTAACATGATTACATTAGTTATCTTATTTGAATAATGCTAATACTTGTAAATGTTGCTAGGCATTCATGATTATAACTTATGTTAACAACAAATCAAGTTCCTTTCATAGCTCAGGTGTCGGTTATACCATATGGTTTGGGCTATGAAAGTGCCAAGTATTTGTTGTACCAAGGGTTATATAACATAAATCTAGATTAACCATTTAACAAGCAAAGTATTAAAAGTGAACAAGATAACAAATATAAAACATGTTAGTATCAAACATTAAGGTTCATGTTGAGTTTATACTATACTTATTCTTACACCATTAGTGTAACCTTTTCACATTGACATAACTAACATAGCTAAACATAATGAAGAAGAGAAACATAAATAAAAAAGATAAGAACATAAATAAGATATAAGTTAACTAAGTAAAGGAAAGGAAATGAAAAGCATAAACAAGAGATTAATATAAACAAAACTTAAGCATTACAACAATATAAAGAGAGAGCAAGAACATGATCTTGATTTGAAAACCAAGATGCCTAAATGCATGGCAAATGCCTCCATTTATAGGCCAAAATTTGGAACTATTGATTTGATGACTAATTATTGAGTGGGTGGCCACATCTTGACTGGATGACAATCCTTATCTTCTTGTCTGAACAAAACGTCATTGATAACGTCAGAATTTGAACCGATTGTCCTCATGAAAGTTCTAGGAAATTATCTCAGCTTTCTAGGAAAAAACAATTGAGGTCATTTGGACTCCTCATGAAAGTTTCAGGCCTATGTCTTAGCTTTCCATCCATATAAAGTAGACCTAAATCCAAGATCTACAGCTTCAAATATGACCCGATGACCGAAAGTGTTCTAGTTCGGACTGAACCGGCATCTATTTTCTAAGTTTGGCCCTCTCTTTGTCCTTTCAATTTCAGTACTTAAACTCATCAATCAATCCTTTGATTTATGTGATAGGTCTGCATTTAAGATGAACATTTACCATAAATTAAAGGTATCTTATGGTATCAGACTTGTTATTATAAAACATGCTTTAGTTAAGGAGTTATTGATACTTCAAGTGCAAAATAATGATATAAAACCTTGATAAAAATGCACTTTTAAGTACTAATCAGTATTTCAAATAAGTATAATATAAACTCTTTTATTATTCAACTGGAAACCACACACAAAGGAGGTTCCAATCGGATTATAATTTATTAACATGATTGTATTAATTATCTTATTTGAGTAATGCTAATACTTGTAAATCTTGTCAGGTATTCATAGTGATAACTTATATTAACAACAATCAAGTTCCTTTCATAGCACAGGTGTCGGTTATACCATACAGTTGGGCTATGAAAGTGCCAAGTATTTGTTGTACCAAGGGTTGTTCAACACAAATCTAGATTAACCATTTAACAAGCAAGGTATTAAGAGTAAGTAAGATAATAAATACAAAATAAGTTAGTATCAAACATTAAAGTTCATGTTGAGTTTATACTATACTTATTCTTACACCATTAGTTTAACCTTTTCACATTGACATAATAAACTTAGCTGAACATTATGAATAAGAGAAACATAGATAAACAAGATAAGAACATAATTATATAAGTATAGTAAAGGAAATGAAAAGCATAAACAAGAGTGGAATAAAACTTGAACATTATAAAATACAAAGAAAGAGAGCAAGAGCAAGATCTTGATATGAAAACCAAGATGCCTAAATGCATGACATGCATGACAAATGCCTCCTTTTATAGGTCAAAATTCAGAACTATTGATTTGATGACTAATTGTTGAGTGGGTGGCCACCTCTTGACTTGGTGACAATCCTTATCTTCTTGTCTGCAGAAAACGTCATTGCTAACATCAGAATTTGAACAGATAGTCTTCATGAAAGTTCTGGGAAATTATCTCAGCTTTCCAACAAAACAAGAATGAGGTCATTTGGACTTTTAGAACTTGCGATATGGGTTGAACACTAAACAATGTCTGGGCTGTAGGACAGATTCTGACTTCTCTGTTGTTGCTACAATTTGAACTTGAAAACGGTCCTTTTGAATCTTGGACTCTTCATGAAAGTTTTAAGCCTATGTCTTAACTTTCTATCCATATAAACCAGACCTAAATCCAAGTTCTACAGCTCTAGTTATGATCCAATAACCATATGGTGTTCCAATTTGAATTCAACCAGCATCTCTTTTCTAAGCTTAGCCCTCTCTTTGTCTTCTCAATTTCAGTAGTTAAACTCATCAATCAATCCTTTGATTTATGTGATAGGCCTGCATTTAAAATGAACATTTATCATTAATTAAAGGTATCTTATATTATCAGACTTGTTATTATAAAACATGCTCTAGCTAAGGAGTTATCGATACTTCAAGTGCAAAATGATGATATAAAACCTTCATAAAAATACACTTTTAAGTACTAATCAATCCCCTTACCCAGGATCCTAGTATACACTAAATGTATGCTAGTTCATGCCCTATATCACACTTCTTATATTTTCTATGTCAGCGATACTTTCATCACTTGGAAAATCACATGCAAGACTATTCACCTTGAACACATATACATTCGGGATACTATCCGAAATAACAATATCATTACACAAACTTTCATATAATATCTAACATTCATCAATTCATGTTTTGCATCAACAACATATTAAATCATGGAATTTAACTAGAAAGGATAGGTGCATATCATCTACCTGCAGTAGAAGCTCTACTCATGCTTCCCTGCTGCTGCACCACACCTATGGTCCCTCCTGTAATCACAAATATATCTCATAAATTATCCTCATTCAAGGATAGATTTCATAATAACCATATTAACAACCAATATAGGTCTTTCTTTCAATTGTTTCTTTCTTTATATTTTATTTTTTTTCTCATTTCACCCATTAATATCATCATTATTTGTTCGACCATAGTTATCATTACACATTTCCATTTAGAACATGGCTCATTTCTTTTGGAAGTTAAAAAGTAATATCATATGTTTCGCTGAACAAAAAAGACCCAATTTTCACCCTTAAAGCGTCTAGATAGTACCTTTAGCGACTTTTCAAATCTGCCAGCAGAGGTCGCATTCCGATCTCTCTTGTTTGACTATATCTAAAGTCCTAGGACTCCGTTTTAAGTGAGGTTGGTCTCGTTGAAAAGCTAAGACATGAGGATACAAATCCTTTAAAGGTATGAGAACCCAGTTCTACCTCTAAGACACTTGAAATTACTCGTCAACGAATCAGACAACTGGCCTATAAGGTTTCACTACAAGATTTCATAGTTTTACCGACGGAAATATTCCGTCGGTGTGTGATTAGAATTTCATCGGTGATTTATTGACCGACGTCTTCACCGACGGATTCAGTCCGTCGGCTTTCCCTTAGTCGGTGATTCCCCATTCCGTTGCTATATCGGTCGGAAAAACAAAAAAACTATTTGCCGATGGTTTTCCAGACGGCATTTGCTCGCCAAAAAAAAAGTTCCCCGCTTGAAATATACTGACGGATTTTTATTCCATCGATGATATCGTGATGTACCGACGGCTAAATATCGTCGGTAAATCTGTCAGTGAGTGTTTGAAATACCGACCGAAATATCCATCGGTAATTGCGTCGGTGAATGCTACTGTCAGATACCGACATATTCATTCCGTCGGTACAACCCTTGGTAATAGTTTTTTCTAAATTTGTTTTTTAAAAATTATTTAGAATATATAATATAAAACTATATAAATTAATGGTAATAAAAACCAATTATGCAAATAAAATTTATATTAAACATCAAAAACAAAAAATCAAAGTTAAATAATATTCATTACAAACTGAATATGTTTCAAAAAAAAATATTAAATGAAGTTTTAAAGGTAAATAATGTTTATTACAAATTAATATAAAGGTGGAGCTGGAGGAGGAGGAGGAGATCCTGGAGGAGGCTAGTGGTTATACGGCCAAAAAGGATTAGGCGCACATGTTCCACTATGTGTTGCCATGTTCATGACCATTTCGCGAAACTATTCATAAGCCGCTTTTTGTTGTTCAGACTCCGCTTTTTGTTGTGCTTGAGACGCTTTGATTTGTTCAGACTCCGCTCTTTGTTGTGCTTGAGACGCTTTGAGTTGTGCGTACTCCGCTGATAGGTGGTTGTATTTGTCGGTGAGCTGAGCCGTGTATTGCTGCAAGGCCATGAACTCCTTAGATTGGGAGCTCGATATTGATTGGGAGCTCCTAACGGTTGAAACACTACGGGTCGACCGCAAGTTGTCGGCCGTAGTGTTGGAGAGCTCGTAAACCTGATTTTTATCGGGTCCACCTGACGATCCAACCTCCATCCATAAATCCGGATCGAATTCCGGATGGGTCAAAATATCATCCCCGCATCTCTCCCTCAACCGATTATTACAGGTCTCCTGAAAATAAAAAAAGTAATCATCATATTCAATTCAATAAACATAATAACTTACAAAATAAAATGGTTGAACAAACATACCACGAAATGTTGAGCACGGTTATCAACAAACTGTTGCGCCTCCTTTTGGCGGTCTTGACTCCGCACGTGCGTCTCCACAAACAGCTCCATCGGGCTCGGCTCACGTCCAAGAGACGTAGCCTATAATGAAAAAAGATTTATTAACAACAACTTAATTTAACGATATATTTCATTTAAATTAATCTTACCATCTGTTTCGCATGTGCAGCAAACGCAACGGAGCTGCCAGTGTGCGTTGTCACCGAGCCATGAATTGGCCGATTCTGGTTGCCAACACCGGACTGTGAGCGTCGTGTGAACCGCTCAGACGTCACGTGCTCAAGATAGTGCGGCCATATATCTTCCGGGATGTATATCGGTTTGAAATCCCTCCAAACCGCATCGTTCCAGCCTTGGAAACCCCTATCTCTCGTGGTTTTTTTTGCCTTTTTTTGTGCTTCATACCAAAAATCACGCAACCTACTTCACGCAACCAAAAATTACATTTCGAAACATAAATTTTTGTCTAAAAAAAATCTTGTATTGTTTTTGATGTTAACTAGTTGCCGCGTGATTTTCCCACACCCTCCTCACAACAGTGTTATGCTCATTGTCCCAGCAGAATTTGTTCTATGTATAAATAATTAATTTTAAATAAAAATAATAATTTATTTATAATTATATTAATAATTTATTAGAAATAAGCTGAAAATTATAAATTAACACCAACCTCAAACCTGTTAAACCATGCATTGATTTGAGGCATCCATTCAGGATGCTTGGATATCTAACTCCATTGAAACAATGGAATCTCCATCGACGATTTAAACACCGATGATATTACTCGGGCGGCTTCAATGTTTGTGAACCTGAAAATAAATGAAATAAATTCAATAGTGATTACTTCATAAATTATGTTGTAATGTTTTTTTTTTAAAAAAACTAAAACCTTAACAAACTTACATTGAAAGGTCATCCTTCCACTGTGCCTCGTACTTGCGGGTAAATTGATTCTGTTGTGAAGACACGCCACCTCTGCACTGTGAAGTAGTGCTGGAAGAGGCAACATCAGTTGACGGTGCAGGTGGTGTAGGTGCCTCTTCTTGAGAGGCACCTAAGGAAATATCATCCTCGCTGCTAGACGAACTAACTGCGACCATACGTGAGCGATCAGCTCTGGTTTTCGTTCTACGCATCCACACAATTTTATACAAATAACTATATAATTAAATTTAAATGTTAAAAAAAAATTCGACAGCACCTCCCCTATACTGGATACTACCTAAATCCACAAACCTGCACATATTAACAATAACCACAACCAATTGACCCAATCTATACTAATTATTCCAACATATTCAATTACTAATCCTAAGGTAAATTCAACATTAAGAATTACAATTCAACAAATTATTCAATAATTATGCCAATACAACAATAAAATATATTCAATAAAAAAAAACTCTAGACTAACAATTAAAATTAATGGAAAAAATTAAACATAAATCATGCAATAATAGAGTAAAATTAACAATTTTTCCAAAATATTCAATTACTAATACTAAGGTAAATTCAACATTAACAATTACAATTCAAAAAATTATTCAATAATTATGCCAATACAACAAAACAATAAATTCAAAAAAAACTCTAGAATAACAATCAAAATAAATGGAAAAAATTAAACACAAATCATGCAATAATAGAGTAAAATTAATAATTATTCCAACATATTCAATTACTAATTCTATGGTAAATTCAACATTAACAATAAATATTCAACAAATTAACTAATAATAATTATGCCAATACAACAATAAAAAATATTCAATAAATTCAAAAAAAAAACTATAGGCTTTAGTAATGAATTATGCTTACTTTAATAATGTGTTGAATTCAATACTTTATTACAAAAAATACACCAAAACAAAAAACATAACAAAAAAAAAATAGCAAAAAAAAAACCCTTAAAGTAAAATGAAATAGAAGAAACACATACCTTTTAAACTGATGAAGATTCACAAGAAAACTTGCTAGAGATTGCAGGTGAAAGCTTTGAAGAATGGAGAGGAAAAGAATCGGTGAAACACTGAGGAGAAGAAAAAATGAACTGAAGAGGCGGTCGCTGGAACTTATATGGCAGTTTTCCCGACGAATTCACCGACGGATATAAAATTAATTATTATTTTAATTTATTCCGTCGGTGAATTGTCAAAAATCCGTCTATAATTTTTGAATTTCGCACCAAAATTTTTAATGACCCTCCATATTTTTCGTGGTCCGTCGGTAAGATGACGCGGTCAGAGATGCATTTAATGCACAACCCTTTGGAATTCGCGCAGTCCGTTGGTAATTGTGTCGGTAAAATTGACCCGCTGACTCGGTATTGACGTCGGTGATCGTGGCATTTCAAGTAATTATTTTTGAACTCTCTGTAAAATGCCGACGGACTTAATCCGTCGGTATTAGGGTCGGTGATTGTGACATTTCAAGTAATTATTTTCGAACTCTCTGTGAAATGCCGACGGACGTAATCCGTCGGTGTGAGGGTCAGTGATTGTGGCATTTCAAGTAATTATTTTCGAACACTTTGTGGAATGCCGACGGACTTATTCCGTCGGTATGGACGTCGGTGATTGTGGCATTTCAAGTAATTATTTCGTGTTACAAAATATATCATCCATGATCTATAATTATTTCAAGTAATTATTTCGTGATTCTGGCATTTCAAGTAATTATTTCAAGTAATAAATATTTCGTGTTACAAAATATATCATCCATAATCTAAATTACATGAAAGAAAGGGTTTTACATAGGGCTTCATTTTGATTGTTAGTCAGAATTTTATTCTTCTTCGTCATCAATTGAATTGTCATCACCTTCATCGCAATCTTCAATATGGATATCATCTTCTTCATCGATATTTGCTTATCCGCTAGAGCTCAAAACAACATTCAACTCCTCTACGTCAACATCAACATCAACAAGACTATCATTGAAAACCCGAAAATTTGAATTTTCTTCCAATTCAATCGAAGGAGCAACTCGATATGGTTCAACTAACTCACTAACTTGAAAGACTTCATCTCGCACACTTGTGTCTTCGTTCTCATCATGAACAACCTCGACACGACCCCGGGGTTTCGTTTTTAAAATGGACAACCAATCAACTCTTGATCGATCCTTTCTAAATGAAGGGGTGTATGTGTAATAAACTTGTTGACATTGCTTTGCGAAAACAAAGACATCGTTTATGTTGCGGAGTCTAGCTTTTGAGTTGATTTCGACCAGACCATATTGCGGATCAACTCTGATTCCTCTGTCAGTCGTGTCATACCAATAACATTTGAATGAAAGCATTATATTCTGCTCGTTATGATATTACAGTTCGACAACCTCTTCTAATCTACCGTAGTAGTTAACTTCTAACTCACTACTAGTGGATCCCTTAACACAAACACCGTTGTTGTATGTCTTTCTTCCTTGCCCGTATTCTTCAGTATAGAAAACATTTCTATTGACAAAATACCCGTTGTAGCACTTACATTTTCTTTCAGGCCCCAGGCTTAGTGAAGACAATGACTTAGGTGCACTCCTTCCCATTTGATAAACCTTGTATGTAATGTACATCAATAAATAGTAAATGAACAAGAATCTCGTAATGACATGTATACGTACAGTAATTTTGCAAGTTAGAATGAGTTTGTGATAGTGCTTACATGTGTTCTGAACCACGTGGCAAATTGTTCATCTTGTAATTGAAAGATCTGGGATTCGGTCAGCTGTGAGTTATTGGAGAGCAAATATTGTCGATGTTGCCTGCAAGTGATAATGAGTGTATGATATTACAATATATAATTAACAGTATATTGCTCACAAAGTTTAATTAGTATTACACATGTATTAACTTACTGAATAAAAGGTCTCAGCTCATCACAGTTAAATAGAACATAGTTGTGTGATTGTTTGAACTCTATTTCCGACAAATATCTTCCTTTTACGACATTTTTTGGTGTGGGTCATCCAGTATTGGAGAATATTGACAAGTTCCCACTGGAAGGCACTTCACCGCCATCATCATGCCGTGGAACGCGATTGATTCTCGTTCTCAGATGAGGTTCGAAATAGTACGAGATAAATGTTGAGATCTCCTCAACAATATAGGCCTCACATATCGAAGCCTCAACATGCGCCTTGTTCTTAACCTTTTTTTTGAGATTAAACAAGTACCTAGATTGAATTAATCAAGTATTTTCAATTAATAAAAACATAGAAAATACTTTTATATACGAATAAAAGTATTTTTAATTACATTGCAACTGTAATATCTAACCGTTCGAATGAGTACATCCATCTATATTGGACCGGTCCTCCAGCTTTTGCCTCGAACGGTAGATGTATAGGGAGATGCTCCATTGAGTCAAAAAATGATGGAGGGAATATCATCTCAAGTTTGCATAGTGTCTCGACGATATTCGTTTGAAGTCTCTCAATGTGATCAACATTCAACTTGCTGGAGCATATATCTCTGAAGAAATGACTGATCTCCGTGAGTGCATCCCATATTCCCTTTGGCAACAAATCACGAAAAGCTAATGGGATGAGTGTTTGTATAAACACGTGGCAGTCATGACTCTTCATTCCATACAATCTGCAGTCCTCTATATTAACCAGCCTTGATATGTTCAATGCATGTCCATCCGGAAAACGCAGACTCTTAAGCTATTTGTAGACTAGCAGTTGTGCGTTTTTCTCTAACACGAAGCTTGCTCTTGGTTTTGCGACCCATGACTCATCATAAACCAACTCCATATTTTTACGGTTACAGTATAAAGCTATATCCAATCTAGCCTTGATGTTGTCCTTTGTCTTCCCCTTCACATCCATGACAGTGTTGAAAATGTTCTCAAACATGTTCTTTTCGATGTGCATGACGTCAAGGTTATGGCGGAGCAAATTGGTCTTCCAATAAGGAAGCTCCTAAAAGATACTTCGCTTTACCCAATTATGGGTCAAACCAAAACCATGAAACTTTTGCTTACCTGATTGAAGGCTAAACACAATGTCACCGTACTCTGATACAACATCATGCAATTCTTCACCAGAAAGACGCGGGGATGCAAAATCTTTTTCAACTCTGCCAATAAAGAAATATTTTCTGTTCTTTCTGTACCTGTGATTAAGTGGCAAGAAGCGACGGTGACAGTAAAAAAAAGAAGCTTTACCTACGTTTGCTAGCGTGAATGCCTTGTTGTTTTCCATGCAGTATGGACATGTGAGTTTCCCATGTGTGCTCCAACCAGAAAGCATTCCATAAGCTGGAAAATCATTGATAGTCCACATCAAAGCTGCCCTAATAAGGAAATTTTGTTTCCTCGATATATCATAAGTCAGAGCTCCGGAGGACCACAACTGCGTCAACTCATCAATCAACGGTCAAAGACAAATATCTATATTCCACCCCGGGCTGCTTGGACCGGGTATGACAGTAGATAAAAACATGAACTCCGGCCTCATACACATTCCCGGTGGCAAGTTATAAACTGTGAGTATGACTGGCCAACAAGAATAAGGAGCAACAAATGACCTAAATGGGTTGAATCCGTTTGTACACCACCCAAGACGCACATTCCTTGATTCAGCTGAAAAGTGAGGATGCACACTGTTAAAGAGTTTCCACGCTTCACCATCAGAAGGATGAACCATCACTCCATCAACCGCATCATGTGCTTGGTGCCATGTCATGTGCTCAACAGTCCTTGGTGACATGAATAACCTCTGCAGTCTAGGTGTGATCGGGAAGTATCTAAGTTTTTTATATGCCACTAGAGTCTTTCCCCTGCCAGTTCTAGGTTTGTAACGGGAATGCCCGTATGTCATGCACTCGGTCATCTCAGCATTTTCAAGGTAGTATAACATGCAGAAGTTAGGGCACATGTCAATTTTCTGGTATCCTAAACCGAGGGGTTTCATCATGGACTTCGCAGCATAGAAGTTCTCTTTCAGCCTGTTCCCTTCAGGTAAAATGCTTCTCGCCCATTCAATAATCTTGTCATACCGGCCTCACTCAACCCGTGATCTGACTTGATGGTGAACACCTATGCTACGGCCGATAATTTATTGTGGTTCGTGCAGCCGTCCCATAATGGTTCGTTAGAATCTTTCAACAAATCAAAAAACCTAGCTGCATCTGCATTAGGTTCTTCTTCTATGATTGGACATTGACTGACATTACTTTAATTCATTCTCATTGCATCCATAACCATATTTCTGTAAGGATTAGTGTTGTCATTTGCCGCTTCATGCACGTTGCTAGCACTAGAAGTAGACCCAACCACCGTTTCTCCCATTCTCCTCTTACTAACAAATACTTATCCATGTGCATACCAACACTGGTAATTCTCCATAAACCCTTTGTGTAGAAGATTCATTACAACATCTGGATGCAAATATTTTTTATTTTGACACTTCCTGCATGGACACTTAATACCGCCTCCAGTAAAATTTCTGGGAATAGATGTTGCGAAATTAATAAAACCTTGAACCCCGTTACAATAATCAATCATCCACAATCCTTGGGGTGAATCTCGATACATCCATGAACGATCATCCATGACTTATATCGAACCTCTATAAAATTATGATGACATCATGTATTAATTAACTAAGTTAGGTAAATAAACTTGCAAAAATATTACTTTACCACTCCAACAAACCAATCACAACTTCTCATAAATATTAAATATTCATTATCATTTATCAACGTCCACACTAATTAATATATATAAATTTACGGAAATTACCACTCCGCAATACCATTAATAAAACTTTAAACGGACCCATTAAGCAAACTATTAATTATTTCAAAACAGCACATGTAATTTGGTAGTTCCATAAAGTTTTAACAATTTACAAACAAATACAATCTTACAAAATCTAAAACAAACCATAACAGGTATAGAATTATACATTCATATACTACAAGTTTGTTTGAGAAATAACAATAAAACATATACATCTACTAACAAAATACTTATACTAAAAAAACAATAAAATTGACATTTAATTAAATGTTAAAATTTAAAAAGATAGAATTACTTACAAAAATTGATAAAATCCGTCGGTAAATCAGAACACGGATGTTGTGACCACAAAACTTCAAGAAATATAACTTGTTGTGCTGAGATGAGGGAGATTTTTGTTTGGGGGGGCGGGGGGGGCTGGTTGTTTGCAGATGGGGAGAGTTGGGATTATGAAGAAGAAGGAGAGTTGTCGACAAAGAGGACATATATTAACTTTTTCCGACGGTTTCACCGATGGAAACTTCGTCGGTGATTCTGACGGAAAAATCGACACGTCACCGTACGGATCTGGCATTTCGAATCCCTCGGTGATTCCGTTGGCATTTTAAACGGCAAACCAGTCACGTCACTCTGCGAGCTGTCTTTTTGAATCCGTCGGTAAAAATAACCCCGCCAAAACCTCCACGTCAGCGACCCGCCTTTTTTTAAATTCGAAAACTGTTCCGTCGGTAACTACCGATGGAAAATGTCCGTCGGTAGTTGCCGACTGAATTACGGACGGAATAGTTTTTGTCGGTAAGTTCGACCTCAAATTATCGACAGAAATACTTCGTCGGTAAATCCGTTGCTATTTAGCGAATTTTTGGTAGTGTTTGTCATGACCCAGTCTCGTTTGGTGACCCATAATTGGAGTTATATAACTCCAAATTGAGTAAGACCAATTTTCTTAGTTAGTAAACATCCAAAGCTACAATTCCTATGAAAGAATCTGATCTTAATTCCCTCATCCTCCTACTCGAATTCTCTCTAAAAGTCAGGAGACGAACCTGTCCAGATTTGTCAACCTTTCCATTTACACACAACATCCACAATTCAACTTTTCCTCTTTTATCTCAACCCCTAGCCATATCACATACCATATAAGGATGTCAAAAATATCTTTTAAGAGTCAATTTACTCTATTTATTTCAATATTTCCTCTTAATGTCAAAATATGATATTTTATTGGTTTTATTAACTTTTCGAACAATATTCTTCTAAACACAATCCTTGCTATTTCAACCTGTATTTTTCTTCATTTCAACACAATTAAACACATGTCATCAAGCTAAATATGTCAAATTAAACATCCTCCCCCTTTTATGCATAATTGGCTGAAAGCATGGCCTTAAGGACCAAGAGTTCCCTCATTCCTTTCATGCTAATTTCATTCAATTCACACATATTCACATACAAAACAACATATAATAATAAACTCAATAAGAAAAACCACAATTTTCCCCTTTCCCTATTTGCTCTACATATGGTCGGCCACCCCTAACTCAATTACCCATGCATTTTCTTTTATGAATCATCATGATTTCATGCCCCCAATCACATATAACACATGAATTAACTTATTTTTAACAATTTATATATTTTTCCCAATTCAAATCTAAGAACCCTAATCAAAATTCAACACTAAGGCATCAATTCGTAATCAAATTCGAAACAACTTATAGAACCATGTTTAGAACTCCTTACCTGGTAAAAATCAAGGTTTCGATCCTCAACCAGTCGAAAATTTTTGGCTCCCCCTTTTCTATTGACAGCTGACCCTCCCTTCTCTCTTGACCTTCAAAATTTCTTGTTAATCCCTTGCCACAAGTGTTTATTCTACCTATAAACTCGTAATCTTGGATGGGTTCTTGGGATTTTTGGTTTTTCTCTCTTGATTTGGCAAGGATAAAATAAAAAACTCCCTCCCTCTCTTTTAAATTGCTACTACTGGTTTTGGATGGGTATGGGAGAAGGGTATTTATACCCTATAATTTCTCTTATCTGCACTTAGGCTCCATTTTCTTTAAATGTATTATTTTTGCCCCCGCATCATTTCTTTTTATAATGAAGCTATACCTCTTTACATTTCTTATAATTTCACCCCTCAACTCTTTACTTTAGTTCATTTTCTTTAATTTAGTCCAACCCTCAATATTTCCGAGTTAAATTTATAATATCTCAAAATATTTTGTCTAGAAATTCATATCCGAAAATTTCCAAATTCCTGTTTTATTTAAATCTGCACATGAATTTCTTCACTTTTATTTTCTATTTATTTAGTTTGCAATTTACGCAAACATTTATTTCTCAGGGTTTACATATAAGGTTCAGGAGTATCCACCTAGTGTTATGGTCACTAGAAAACCTAATAGTCTGTGAGAGTCCAGGTAAGGGACTAGTAGTACAAGAGAAAGACGCATCACCCCAAGTGCATCTTACCTAAGGTAAGTTGCATTGTTGTTTGATTGTTTTTCCAGGTCGTGTTTTTATCTGTTGGTCTTTTTCTAATGTCTAAGGCAGATCTCTCTTTGTGAGGAAGTCTCTACCTTACCAAGTTTAATCATAACTGTTCTAAAGTCTAAATTTTAGCATTGCATTTATTTTACACTTTGTTTCTTTAATACATGAGGGTATACTTTATAGTGTAATTTTATACCTCCAACTATTAAAGTCTACAGCTAAATTCTAACACTCCAAATATTAATGAAACAAAATAATTGTTGAAGGATTTTTTATATTTTGGTCAAACCCTAACAAATAATCATAAACTTGTTACGATATCCATTTTGCATCTTTTTTTAAATATGATAAAAATGATTTGCATGTATGCATGAAAAACTATTAGGATTTGGTTGTATGCACGAAAACCAAACATTTTTTCTTGAAATGAAAGTTTGTTTATAAATTTTCATATTTTTTTTAAGTTTCGGAGAAAATCGGGTATTTTTTATCTTATAGTGTAAGTCTATAGCTCGATATTATGCAAAATTGTTGGAAAAACATGCAAGGAACCCATAAATATTTTTAAAATGACTTTCAAAAAATTTGAAAATTTGAATATTATTATTAAATATATGATGTTGGACTCGACCTGACCATCTAGGCTGGACCTGGCTTGGCCATTTGGGTTGGGCTAAAAGGGGTCCAACTTGACTCAGTTGGGTTGGGTCGACTAGCTACCCAAAACCTTCTCCCTATTTTCTTTTAATGTTAGGCTGGGCCTGGAGCCCAATCTCTATTCGATTAGGTTGGGCCAGCAAAAGGCCCAACCTCTTTTTTTTTAATGTTGCTGGCATAACCTCTCTTTTTTTTATGTTAGGTTAGACCTGACCCAATCATCTAGGTTGGGCTGAAACGGATCCAGCCCAAGCCCACATGGTCACTAGCCCAACCCAGCAATCATGTTAATTATTTTAGCCACTACATGCAGAATGAATTCTATATGCAACGGTCACATAGGGAAGAAGAAGATAAGGATACATGGGTTGGGGGTGTTGCTGGTTGTACACGGTGGTGGAGATGGTTGGTGGTCGTTCAGGGAGGTTCGACATTGTCGCACCCGACATCATAATGACTTTAATGTTTTAAAGGAAAATGAACATATATCTGACATCTTGTTATTAGAGGGGAAAATGTCTGGCGCCACCTAGTATTATGGTCACTAGGAACTCAATCACTTCGATCTTTGTCTTTGTAGGATCATGATTTTATATAAAGATAACATTTGCTCCGTGTTTGGTGGGATTAGAATACCAACAATCCTGCCATTGTTGGACTGTTGGTGACGGGTTATCCGAGAGGGAGGGGGAGAGGGAGGGTGGACTATTGGTGACGGGTTATCCGAGAGGGAGGGGGAGAGGGAGGGGGGGTGCAAAGTGAGCTGAACCAATTTGGGATTTGTGGTAGATCATTTGGTCTACATTTTGGCTTGGATTTAATGGGGAATTGGGGTCTGGCCGATGCCATTTTTGGCAATTTTTCTCATGCAAATGTTTCTCTATTTCAAAGGAAGGGGAAAATGAGTAGTTGATTGAACAATGTCGTTTTAGGTTGAGATGATCATTTTTCAATTTGGCCCCTGAAGTTCTGACATCTTATAATCAAGTCTTTATTTTTGATTTTTTTTTAATCTCACCCCTGGATCAAATGCAATTGGACATCTAGATTTCTATGTCAATTACAAAATAGTCCTTGGTTTCAAATTTAATGAATTCAGTCTTTAATTGACTCCTTAAACTTTTAATTCTTTTAAAATTACCCTTGGTAATATCAATTAATAATATCATCTCTTACTCACTCTAGTCCCTGAAATTTAATTTCTTGCAATTTTGACCCAAATTGACCCTGGACTTTGATATTTCTCCAATTAAGCCCCTGATTGCATTTATTAACCTAATTCAAGGTTAATTAAGTCCCTAAACTTATCAATTCTTCCTATTTTTGACCAAATTAACTTCTAACTTTATAATTTCATCTTTATTATTTTTTATATTATTATTTTGTTGGAAATTTAAAATTGGGTTATGACAATTGCCCCTTCTTTATAATATTTATGACGCAAAGACATTGGAAAATTTCATTTTCTTTTGGCCTATATAGGTCTTTTCCAAAATATTTACAATTTTACCTAGCTTAGCTTTTTTGGTGCCCATCACGATCCATTTACTTGCTGGAAATTCTCTGTCTTGTTGATCATTTTGAGAGGATCATTCATTACTCTTTTTTTTTTACTAACAACCTTTAGTGTTACTAGTTATCTTGAAATGATCAAACTACCTTTTGTAAACAAAAATGCCCCCTTATCTCGTTGTAGGAAATGTTCCTTCCTTTTTTTATCGTTACCCTAAAGAGATCAAATCTCCTTCTAAGCATAATATTGCCCTCTTATACTGGCCATTACCCCTAAGTGTGCTCTGTCAGCGACTCAGATAAATAATGGTTTTGAGTAACCCTTCTCTCATTTCTCGTTTTTTTAGTTTCAGTGAAGGAATCTTTATCCGGAATGACTTTTGAAATCTTGACCTTGCATTTTGAAAATAAAAATTGTTTTAATGTAAGTTTAAAACATTTTGCTTTTGAAATCTTGCAACTTCCTGGTACTTTTTTAGAAAGGGGATGATCTGTTCTTGTGTCGGCGATATTGCAATTGGTGAAGGTATATGATTAGGTTACCTTCTGCTTTTTATGGGTTTCAAAACGAAAGGCTCAAGTAAAAGCTCGAGATTTTGTTTAAGAAACATTTGTCCCTTTTTGAACACATATTTTATTAGCATGAATAATAATAAGTAGCTTGTTCCCGATATCATGCCTCTTATGAAAATGTATTTTTGTATTTTGAGAGCATTGTTTATTGTTCTAGGTTGCTTGCTTATTTAATTAGAAAGGACTGTTAAAGGCATGTAATGTAGGCTGTGGTTCTTGGTTATGAAAGAAAAGGATTCATAAAACTCAAAAAGTGTTTCAAGGTTTCAAAGACTTAGGATTACTATCATAAGTTTGACTTTTTCGGTTTTTAAATTTTTCTTTTGTTGTTTTTCTATGATTTGCCTTTTTTTTTCATTATTTTAGTTGGGCATCTTCATTCTGTTTTGGCTATCACCTTTTTTTTTTATTTGAGTATGCCCCCTAACATTTGAATCTCTTGGGCTTTCTTACCTTTTGGCTTTCTCACAGCTTTTTCATCAATTATTGATCATTGAGATGTCACTTGCCCCTAGTGTAGGGTGTGATCCTGGTCAGGGTTTTTTTGTGAAAAAAAGTTTATTCATGCTAAAAAAGGGACACCACAAGGGATAAGTGCATTTTAGAATGTGAAAGGGATAACAAAGATGACCTTTCCTCATTTCAAGCGCAAGTAATTAAAATCAATAAACTTTAACCTCATTAAGTGTTATGGTTTGGATTTTGCAAAAAGATGCACTTCATGAGTCTATAAATAACAAATCCACTACGTACCATTATACATACATTTAAAACACCTGGCTTAAGAATCATGGTGTGATGGTGACAATTCATTTTTTCTATTCATATTTTCTAGTTTAGAATTTAGTCACGTTGATGAAGAAGTTGCTTGATTCATTTGTCATTCTATAAATAGAAAGTCAAAATGTTGTTTTTAAATAAACATCAAACTATTTCTGAAATAAAAAAGCAAGTTCAATTTTTCAAAATTCCACTAGAGGAAAAGATAATGGTAAAAGAAGTGAATTGAATTTATGAGATCATGCGAGGCTTCAAAGATGTATTTGTGGGTTCTTTGGTATCAACAAACATTCATGAGAGAAATGGAATATATGCAAAGAGAATTTCTTGGCCAAAACTTCATTTTATTGATTTGATTTGATGAGAAATGAAAGATCATCATGGATAGTATTTCTTTATAGAATCAGAGTTCATAGGCCTAATCAAATCTTCTCCATCCATTCCTGTCAGTGTCAATGCTCATCTTAAGAATGCCATCTTCACTAGATAGGGATCTTCATAATTGGGCACCCATTTACTACAGTCTTTGCCAGTTAGTGGTATATTTTTTCTTAACATGAGATCTCCTTCCTTAAACTCTCTCAGTTGAACTTTTTTGTCATACATTTTAGCCATCCTTCTTTGGTATATCTGGTGATGACAAATTACAGCTAATCTATTCTCACTAATCATGTTTAGTTGCTCATATTGTATTTTAGCCCATTTGGCCTCCTCAAGCTTAGATTCCATAAGGACCTTTAGAGAGGGAATCTCCACTTCCAACGACATCACTACCTCCATCCTGTAAACTAGTGAGTAAGGTGTAGCTCCAATTAATGTCCTTACTGTTATTTGATATGCATAAAGAGCACAAGAAAGCCATTCATGCCAATCTTTGTAGGTAACCAACATTTTCTAGACAATCTTTTTTATGTTTTTATTAACAGCTTAAATGGCGTCGTTCATCTTTGGTCTGTAGGGGGATGAATTAGAATGCTTGATTTTCCACTTAACACATAATTCTACGATCATCTTCCCATTAAAGTTCTGGGCATTATTGGTTACCAGGTAAACGATTTGCGTGGGATAAGGTGGACCCTATAAGAGAAATGCACGGCTTTTCAGGTAAATCATACCTAGAAATTAGGTCTCTCTCAATAAATCGTTTGACCACCTTCTGAGTCATATGGGCATATGAGGTGCATTGATTTTGTCACTATACACATGACATTTATGATATTTTCGGACAAATTGTATGCAATCTTTCTCTATAGTCATCAAAAAATACCCATTTGTTTGCATTTGCCTAGTCATCATGTGCCCATTTGTATATGTGGTGCAGATCCCTCCATTTATCTTATCGAAATCTTCCGCCAGTTTGGAGAGATATTCTTGGTATGGTCTCAGTTTCTCATCTTTGATTTTCCATTCACCTTTTACCTGGTAGATTATCAATATTGAGTCCCCAAATACTTCTAACTTCCTTATCTTCATCTCCAATGCATCTTCCAATTCGTGAATACAAGCCTCATACTCATTCATATTGTTTGTGCAATTAAATTGTAGCTTGATTGAAATAAGATATTGCTTTCCCTTGGGGGATGTAATATCCCAATTTTTTCAAAGCCAAAATTGATGGTAATTTTATTTTTTTTATAAGCTATTACATTCTCGATGCTTCTCATAATAGCATTCTGGAAATTAGTAGATAGGCTCCATTCATTAGTATAGTACAATACACATATGATTGTGTAAATCAACATCTCCATAAAAGTACTCAATACACATACCCACAACATTATTTACATATCCATAAGTTTACATTATATCATAATATTTACATATTGCAATCATTACAAGTTTATACAAAAGTGTCGAACGACAATTACATAATAAATACATTCGTTCATACAAAATACATAATAACTTAAACATGTGAATACATATTTCTTTTCAAAATATATGGACCCGTGGAATGGGATTCCTTATGCACCTTGTTAGTGTGACGTCCCTGCTACAATACAAAATAAATACAAGAATTAAAAATAATTAAAAACGTGACAATAGATAACTAAAAGAACATTATCGTTACTTTTCGTTTATAGCCTAAATGAATATGATCCTTTCATTACTCCTTCCATATATAATACAACCATTATTATTTCATCAACTATCGAAACTAATTATAATATTCAAACTTGGTCATCTATCTCGGATGCCATTAACCAAAGCTAATCATCGAACTCAACCCGGCTATCACTTTAAGATGTCATTAGCCGAAGCTAATCATAATGCTAATCTCGGCCATCCTTCTAGGATGAAATTAGCCGAAACTAATCATAATACTCATTCAAATATTCCATGAACAGTTTAGTATTCATTACAACACAATAATAAATCTTTCGTAATGAATTCACTTAGGAGAATTAACATTATGCTAGAAAGGGGTGGAAACCACCTACTTGTTCCTTCGTGTCCTCATCCGGTCGAAGGTTCAATCCCGATCATACCCCCTGACACATCAAATGATCATTAATCAGCATATTCGCATCTAGAAATCACATAAGCCATCATCATACATATTCCAAGAATACACATGTTCACATTCAAGTGTTCCACACATCATACAATCATATAATGAAAGTCATCATATCAAGACGCTTCTCTTTATTTTAAACGTGGGTCACCCACATATGTCCTAGTGTTTAGTTCTTGAGTTTTGTAGTGAATTAGGTCAGGCTGATGATGAAATCGTCACAAGAATTAAATCATTTCTGATATAGAATTCATCAACGAAACTAAGCCGCTGCTATTGCAAAAAGTCGTCAATGAAAACTAGATTGCTGGCAACACATAAATCATCAGCAAAAATTGGGTCGCTGTGACACACAGAGATCGTCAACGAAATAAGTTTACGGTTGACGCGTGGAACTCAGAATTTGTCAGTGACAACTAGGACACTGGTGAAATAGAAATTATCAACGAAACAAGTTTACGGCTGATGCGTGGAACTCAAAATTTGTCAGTGACAACTAGGACTCTGGTGAAATAGAAATTGTCAGCGAAACAAGTTTACGGCTGACGCGTGGAATTCATAATTCATCTGCGACAACTAGGTCACTGGTGACACATAAATCGTCATCGAAATAGGTTCACGACTAACGCGTGGAACTCAGAATTCGTCAGCAACAATTGGGTCACTAGTGACACAAAAATCATAAGCAAAACTGGTTCATAGATGACGCACGAAAGTAAGAATTCATCAGCGACAACTTGGTCACTGGTGATATAGAATCATTAGCAAAATAGGTTTACAACTAATGTATGGAACTCGAAATTCATCAACGACAACTGGGTCGCTGGTGGCACATAAATCATCAGCGAAACTAGTTCACGGCTGATGCATGGAACTCAGAATTCATCAGCGAATAATTTACAGTTGACTCAGAAATCATTGATGAAATCTGAATCATTGCCGACCTAGAAATCATCAACACAATCAAGTTCTACAGCTGACACATGGAATCATCAGCGCATACAATCTACTATTGACTCAGAAATTGTTGATGAAAACTGAGTCACTGCTGACCCAGAAATCATCAATAAAATCTATATCGCTGCCGATTCAGAAATTGTCAGCGATGATTGAGTTATTTTTGGTTTTATTCTTTCCCTCGACAAAGTGTAAGGTTTACGCTAGGCTTTCCCCCTTTATAACACACCCCAAACGAATTTGAACATATACTGTAACCAATCACATTCAAATTTATCATAAGGCTATCAAACAATACCATCATTTCAAGGTCGAAACCTAATGTTGCCATAATCTTGCATTCTATGTTTTTAATTTTATCATGCCAAATCATCAACATAATTTAATATTCAATTCACATCATACAAGAGTTACATTTCTAACCTATATCTTGTTTCTCTAAGGGTGCTCATCTTACAAGGCTCCCTCCATGTTCACCTTCTTGGCCGAACATGGTAGCCCATTCCTTTCAAGTTTTCACATGTATTTTATCACTTCTAATATAATTATATTCCCAATAACAAGTCATACTTATACATTCAATCATGTGATATAATTATACAATTTGATCCATCACATAAATAAAAATCAAGGCATTAACATGGTATGATTTCCGTTTCAGCTCTAGCATGCCTCTAAGGGCTTAACAACATCACAATTATGAACATACAATCATTTCATCTCATTTTCACATAATTTCTTCAATCATATATGTAAAAATCAGACATTAACATACATATGAATTCTGTTTTGGTTCAAACATGTTCTATTTCATCACCTCAATTTGCATTTTGTCCAATCCCCTTCAATCTGGCTGACCCTTCCTCTAGGTTTGTGTATTCAAAATTATTCATTTCTTTTGTTAAAGATTCTGGAGTTATGTCCCCCATTCAGCCTTATTCTCATTAATCTTTCTATCTAGTCCTCTTTAGTAATTGGTGTAAGAACCCTAAGTCATTCAAATGAGGTTTCCTTCTCCCTTTCGTCCTAAAGTCTCAATGAAACAAATAAGAAGGTGATGTTTTTCTTAGCTTACAATTTTAAGTAGTCTTAGGAAAAGTTTTAGAAGTTTCTTCTTCCTCTTTACTTTCGGTTTCTTCTTGCTTTTTTCTGTCTATTCCAGCCGGCCTTCTAGGCTCCTTCTTCTTCCATGTTTTTGGTTTTCTCTCTTTTTTCTAACTCACCTCTTACTCAACACTCAAGGAAGTTGGCAAGCAAGCTAGTTGGGTTCAGTTTTCTCCTTGGAAAGAAGTGTGTGCTACAGTAATGGCTGTTGCTGATTCAGGGGGAGAGGAAGAGTCATCTTTCCCCCCTTTATATTTATATCAATCATAAATGTAATGGAGTGTTTGGGGGGCTGGTTTACCTTGTTCTTATTCCTCTTTTGGTTAATCTAGAATCGGTTTCCCCCTTCCCAAATCCTCCCTAGAATAGGCCGGTTTGTTCCTTTTAATTCTTGTTTAGCATAGGCCGGCCTTTTACCTAAAATTTTATCAGGTTTTACAAGGGAAATTATTACAGCACGAGCTCCATCACCAGACACATTTACTATACCGTCAAAGCATATGGTCCATTATTCACTTTCTTGTTCTTTTTTCTACCATTAATACATCTTCATTAGAGAAGTCAAAGTTTAATGGCTCATAATCCTTAATGGTGTTATCGGTTAAATGATTCGCAATTGCACTTTTTTTCACATATTTTCTTGTCATGTAGATGATATCATATTCACCTAACAAGATTTTCCATCTGGCTATTCTACTTGACGTGTAAGGCTTTTCAAAGATATATTTCAGAGGATTCATCTTTGAAATTAACCAAGTGGTGTAGTACAAAATGTATTGTCGAAGCCTCTTTGCACTAAATACCAAACTATAACACAACTTATCTATCATGTTGTAGCGAGATTCACACTCAGTGAATTTCTTACTAAGGTAATAGATTGCTTTCTCCTTTCTTCCAGACTTATCATGTTGTCCAAGCACACAACCCATGGCTTATTTATTCACTATTAAATACAAAATGAGAGGTTTTCCAGATACAGGTAGTACCAATAGAGGTGGCTTGTGCAAATATTGTTTAATCTTATCAAAAGTTTCTTGACAATCTTCATCCCATACCTCATGATTCTTCTTTCAAAGTATTCAGAAGATTGGTTCATAAGTGTCTGTAAGTTGTGAAATGAATTGAGCAATATAGTTTAAGCATCCCGAAAAGCTTCAAACTTTTTTTTCAATCTTAAGAGCTGGAATAACTTGTATGACGTCCCCAAGGGGCGTAACGTGATGGCAAAGGGCTTGAGATCTACACAGCAGGTCTTGAGTTCGAGTCAGGGCGTGCACCTCTTGTAAGAGCCTGGGACAGCCGAGGTTTTACTCACTCACCTGGGCCCACAAAGTGCGCTTTCCGGGGGGTGGGGTTTCCTCGAATCTAAAAAAAAAACTTGTATGGCCTTCACTTTATCAGGGTCTACTTCTATGCCATTATTACTTACCACAAACCCTAATAATTTCCCAGATTTCACTCCAAATGTGCACTTTCAGGGTTCAACTTCAACTAATATGTCCTCAACCTTTCAAAAACTTTCTTCAGAGCCAGGATATGACTCTTTTCTTTTTTGGATTTAGCGATCATATCATCTATATACACCTCAATTTCTTTATGCATCATGTCATGGAAAAGTTTCACCATCGCTCTTTGATAAGTTGCTCCAGCATTCTTTAACTCGAATGACATCACTTTATAACAGAAAGTTCCCTAGGGAGTGATAAACGTAGTCTTCTCCTTATCCTACTCTTCCATTTTAATCTTATTATACCTAGAGAAACCATCCATGAAAGAGTAGGTAGAACTCTTAGTAGCATTATCCACAAGTACATCTATATAGGATAAATGAAAGTCATCTTTCGGTCTTGCCTTATTCAAATCTCTAAAGTCCACACATACCCTAATCTTATAGTCTTTTTTAGGTACTGCTACAATGTTAGACACCTATTGAGGGTAGTTAACTACTTCAAGGAATTGTTTCCTTACTTCTTCTTTAACCTGGATCAATATATCAAGGCTTGTCCTCCTTAACTTTTGTTTGATCGGAATACAACCTTCCATCAAGGGTAACTTATGTACCATAATTTCAGTATGCAAACTAGATATGTTAGCATATGACCAGGCAAAAACATTAGCATATTCCTGTAAAATTAGCATCTTGATTTTCAATTCTCTTTTATCCTGCTTAGTACTTACATTTATCAATTCTACTCTTCTTTTGCAGGCTCCCATGTGTACTCAAATTATTCCACCAATTTTGTAAACTATTTGATGTATTCATTATCACATCATTTCGTATCCATTGCAATTATGGTTTTCTAAAAGTTAGGTCAATTATTCTCAATGCAGTGGGTTTGTGAGTTTATCGACGATCTGCTTTCAGATTTCCTGAAAGTAGAAAGTGTTTTGGTTATGAGTGTATAATTCGAGGAAAATAAATAGGCAAAGATAAAAAGGCACAATTGAAAGAAACATGCATGATCTTATTAAAATTTGAAAGGATAAAAGGGCTCAACAACAAAACCTTATTGCCAATATATTGAGCCATTATTATTAGCAAGGTACAATTATTCAAAAAATAAAAACACATGGATAAAGTATATCATTACTTTTTGAAATCAATGGGACTTCCTAAATCTCCTAACTGTTCAACTCTTCCCCATCAACCAACTTTCTCACAAATTCAGATAAGCCATCTTCTAAAGTGCTAATGGTTAGTTGAGGTAATAGTTCATGAAGGTTCTCTCCACCTTCTAAGCCTACTTTATGGTCTTCTTCACTAAAGCTTTCAAGATAGTTGATAGTAGCATCATTGAATTCCTTTCTTAGCCTTTTCATTTCACCCTTAGCGCTTATCATATGTGCAAGTCATGTAACTATTACGTGAATAGGTGAGATCTTCATCTAGTCTTCATTGGGCTCCCTCCCTTCAATCCAGGCTACTTTCTTTTCTTTTCTAGCCTTAGCTACTCTTTTGAATCTGCCTTTCCTGGCTTAAAACCTAAGTCAAACCTCTGATCAGCAAACTTCATTTTTATCACATTAATCCTCTCGTGCATTCCAGTGGTTGGATCATATTAGAATAGCAATCCATGTTTCACAAAGTATTTAGCAACCATTTTTACTGCCTCATAAATCTTCAATTTCCTTCATACTGTATTTTCAAGTACCCATTTGGCATTTACAACCTTAAATGCATGCAGATTTCCGTCCTTACTTTCCTCAACTTCTATATAAAGGATTGACACATTTCTCACCATAGACAATGCCTCCTCAACTTTTATTGTTATCAAATTCCCGTTGATGATAAACTTGACCCACTAATGCAAAGAAGATGTGACAGCTTGAGCTATATATATTCAAGGCCTTCTTAACAACATGTTATATGAGGGATGAATATCCATCACCTACAATGTCACTTGGAATGGTTGAGGGCCAATAATCAGTTCAACATCAATATTCCTAATAATTGGCCTTGGTGACCCATCATATGCTCCGACAGTCATATGAGAAGAACCATTATCTATGAGCACCTTAACAATCACGCAATCCTTGCATTTTACTATGATATACAATGGTTTGTTATTTTCGATCCCTTCAGAATGAAGCTCATCATCAGTAAAGTATAGGTAGTTGGTGGCTTAAATCCTTCTTACCAAATATTCTATGGAATTTTGTGTGATGTCTTAAGTAACATACACCTCATTAAAAACCTTCTGCAGAGCGTTCCTATGCAATTCTAAACTTAGAACTAATGACAATAAAGAAATCCCAGTGGGTCTCTTTTTCAATTAATCCACCACGTTATATTCACTATGCTTTATTAACTTCAAAAACTCATTAGCCTCTTCATCGCTTATTGGCTTTTTAACCTCATCCATCTTTGCCAACTCCATCACATTCTTTTCTTTGGCTTTTCTATGATCCTCCAGCTCTTCAGGAGTAAAGCATCTCCCACTCCAAGTTAGCCCTCCTGTTTCAGCATGAAAAATAGGGGTAGGACTTGTGCTGTGAAAGGAATACTTATAATTATGAAGTAGGGCATTATAGCTTCGCTAGCTGTATTTGCAAGCTTGGTCAGAATCATTTTTAGAGGTCTCCCCTCAGTTTATTGATACCTATAAACTTTAACCTTCTTATTAAAACCACTCACCATCCTTACTAAGTCATTTACCTTTAGACCAACTAATCTCAAAACTCCTAATGGTATTATGCCTTCCACCTTAAAATGAAACTCTTCACAAGAGTTAATATCATGTCCATAATACTAGTGATATTTATAGCATTCATTTAGCTTTGCATTTTGCATGGTACTTTGAGATATCCAACTTATTTCAACATCACATATAACCTTTCCATTGTTACCCTTAAAATTATTTCATCTTCCCTTCCTATCTCCAAGGCATTAACCCCTCCACTTCCAAAATCATGGCTTGGTAGTGGGTTTGAATTCATATTCAGGAATTCATCAAAGGTAATCCACTTAGCCTTGGTGAGTTGGAGAATTTTTCTCTTGAATGCAACACAACCATCAATGTTATGACCGATGATACTAGCATGATATTCATATTTTTTATCAGGTTTGTACCAATGAGGGAATGATAGTTGTAAAGGTGTTAAAGGAACAGGCGCAACCTAGCCAATACTGAGCAACCTTTGGTACATTTCACTAAGAGGTATGGGTAGTGGTGGAAGTTGTTCTTAGTTTCCTGGGAAATTGTTTCATGGGTGAGAGGTATTCTTTGTCTAGTTATTTGTTAGGTTTATTTGAGTGTTTGTTTGGCTTTCAGGAAAAGACAGTGTAAAATTTATATTGAATATGGCAGGAGTAGTGCAAATGTTTTGAAGCCATAGTTATCTTGGTAAGTTTTCTTCTTCCCTTTACCTTCTATTTTGACATTATGAATTTCAGTTTCTTTTCTTTGTCCAAAAAAACTCGTTTTCTCATTGGGGTCTGCAATCTTACCCATCTGAATGGCTTGTTTGATTTTTTTAACTATAACAACTAGGTCAGAAAAATATTATGCAGAGCTTCCAACCAAGTATTCAAAGTACAGGGCCTTAAAAGTGTTGGAAAATATACCAATTATCTCTTTTTCCAACAATGGAGGGTAACATGTGCAACTGATTCACATCACCTTTGGGCGTATTCCCTTATGGACTTTTTGTTGCTCTTCTCCATTGCTTGTAAGCTTGATTTATCTGGGGCCACGTCCAATTTGAACTTATATTAGCTAATACAGGCATCAACCATGTCCTTCCATCATTTTACCTTGGTATTGTCCAATCGTATATGCCAAGTGAGAGTAGCATCACTCGAATTGTCTTGAAAAAAGTGAATCGATAACTTCTCATCATGAACCACCTTAGCCATTTTATTGCAATGTGCTCTAAGATAGGTTATTAGGCATTGAGTTCTAATATATTTGACAAACTCTGGCACTCTAAACTTTTTACAAATAACCACGTTGGGCACTAAATCTGAACAGCCTTTATAGGATCATACAAATTATTTCCTTCAATTGCCCTTATTCTTTCCTCTAGGGTAGCCAATTTTTCAAGATCATCTTCTTCCACTACCTTATCTTTTAGATATTCCTTTATTGTCAAGTCAACAGTAGGGGGCATCCTTATCGAATATGTTGGTTGAGGAGATGAGAAATATACAGCATGTTGAGATTTAGGTGACATCCTATTTGCCCCCGTATTTGGTGAATTGAAGGAAGCTGTAGGCATCAGTGGAGGCTGAGTTGTATGTAAACACAAAAAAAAAAGTAAAGCCAGAAACGACTCAACCGTCAATGTCAATTTCTAAATCGGCAACGACTTAATCTAAGTAAAAGTTTAGGGAAACAAACCAGACTGCCTTAGGGAGTTAAGAGAAGGGGGAAAATCGATCTTGGGATAACCAAAAGAAGGAGAAAGAATAAATTTAAACCAACACCCAAACACTCCACTCTTTAAGAGGGGGTATAAATACAAGGGGGAGAGAGAAGACGACCCTACTTGTAAATCCCGAGATAATCAAGGCTGGATTAAATTAAAGAAAATAAACTAAACTAAAAAGAAGTGGGGGCAAAACGAATACATTTAAAGAAAATAGGGTCTAAATGCAAATAAGAATAATTATAGAGCATAAATACTACTCTTCTTACCAAAAACAGATCTGCAACTATCGTGAAGAAAGAAAAGAGGGAGTTTTGGTATCTATTTTTACAGATCAAGAGAGAAACACCAAATTTCAAGAACCCATCCAAGATTTAGGGTTATAGGTAAAAATAAACACTGGTAGGCAAGGGATTAACAAGAAAAAAATTGAACAAGAAGAGAAGAGGGGAGGGTCGGCTATCATTAGAAAGAAAAGGAGGGATCGAGACCTTGATTCGTATCGGGTAAGATATTCTAAACATGGTCTTATGAGTTGTTTTAAAGTCGATTATGAATTGATGCTTGGATGTTAAATTATAAATTTGAGTTCTATAACTCCAGATATAGTTAAAAATCTGAGGAGAGGTCAGACAGTAACAGTTCAAAAATGAACAGTAACAGTTGGACAGTAACAGTTCAAGTGTTTGTTGATGAGCGATTTTGACAATCTTAGAGGTAGAACTGGGTTCTCCTCAAACCATAGAATTGTAGCCTCATGTCTTATCTTTTCAACGATACAAATTTTGCTTGAATCGGAGTTCTATAACTCTAGATATAGTTAAAAATCTGAGGAGAGGTCAGACAGTAACAGTTCAAAAAAAACGGACAGTAACAATCCAAGTGTTTGTAAATGAGCAATTTTGACTATTTTAGAGGCAGAACTGGGTTCTCCTCAAATCATGGAACTTATAGCCTCATGTCTTATCTTTCCAACGACACAAATTGTGATTGAATCGGAGTTCTATAACTCCAGATATAGTTAAAACTCTGAGGAGAGGTCAGACAGTAACAGTTCAAAAACGGACAGTAACAGTTGGACAGTAGCAGTCCAAGTGTTTGTTGATGAGCGATTTTGACTATCTTAGAGGCAGAACTGGGTTCTCCTCAAATCATGGAACTTGTAGCATCATGTCTTATCTTTCCAACGACATACATTTCGCTTCAATCGGAGTTCTATAACTCCAGATATAGTTAAAAATATAAGGAGAGGTCAGATAGTAACAGTTCAAAAAAAACAGACAGTAACAGTCCACGTGTTTGTTGATGAGCGATTTTGACTATCTTAAAGGTAGAACTAGGTTCTTCTCAAATCATAAAACTTGTAGCCTCATGTATTATCTTTCCAACTACATAAATTTCGCTTGAATCAGAGTTCTATAACTCCAAATATAGTTAAAAATGTAAGGAGAGGTCAGACAGTAACAGTTCAAAAACGGACAGTAACAGTTGGACAGTAACAGTCCAATTGTTTGTTGATGAGCAATTTTGACTATCTTAGAGGCAGAACTGGGTTCTCCTCAAATCATAGAACTTGTAGCCTAATGTCTTATCTTTCCAAGGACACAAATGTTGCTTGAATCAAAGTTCTATAACTCCAGATATAGTTAAAAATCTGAGGAGAGGTCAGACAGTAACAGTTCAAAAAAAAGGACAGTAACAGTCCAAGTGTTTGTTGATGAGCGATTTTGACTATCTTAGAGCAAAACTAGGTTCTCCTCAAATCATGGAACTTGTAGCCTCATGTCTTATCTTTTCAACGACATAAATTTCATTTGAATCGGATTTCTATAACTCTAGATATAGTTAAAAATCTGAGGAGAGGTCAGATAGTAACAGTTAAAAAAAACGGATAGTAACAGTCCAAGTGTTTGTTGATGAGCGATTTTGACTATCTTAGAGTCAGAACTGGGTTCTCCTCAAACATCGAACTTTTAACCTCATGTCTTATCTTTCCAACGACATAAATTTTGCTTGAATCGGAGTTCTATAACTCCAGATATAGTTAAAAATCTGAGGAGAGGTCAGACAGTAACAGTTCAAAAACGGACAGTAACAGTTGGACAGTAACAGTCCAAGTGTTTGTTGATGAGCAATTTTGACTATTTTAGAGGCAGAACTGGGTTCTCCTCAAATCATGGAACTTGTAGCCTCATGTCTTATCTTTCCAACGACACAAATTGTGCTTGAATCGGAGTTCTATAACTCCAGATATAGTTAAAACTCTGAGGAGAGGTCAGACAGTAACAGTTCAAAAACGGACAGTAACAGTTGGACAGTAGCAGTCCAAGTGTTTGTTGATGAGCGATTTTGACTATCTTAGAGGCAGAACTGGGTTCTCCTCAAATCATGGAACTTGTAGCATCATGTCTTATCTTTCCAACGACATACATTTCGCTTCAATCGGAGTTCTATAACTCCAGATATAGTTAAAAATATAAGGAGAGGTCAGATAGTAACAGTTCAAAAAAAAACAGACAGTAACAGTCTAAGTGTTTGTTGATGAGCGATTTTGACTATCTTAAAGGTAGAACTAGGTTCTTCTCAAATCATAAAACTTGTAGCCTCATGTATTATCTTTCCAACTACATAAATTTCGCTTGAATCAGAGTTCTATAACTCCAAATATAGTTAAAAATGTAAGGAGAGGTCAGACAGTAACAGTTCAAAAACGGACAGTAACAGTTGGACAGTAACAGTCCAATTGTTTGTTGATGAGCAATTTTGACTATCTTAGAGGCAGAACTGGGTTCTCCTCAAATCATAGAACTTGTAGCCTAATGTCTTATCTTTCCAAGGACACAAATGTTGCTTGAATCAAAGTTCTATAACTCCAGATATAGTTAAAAATCTGAGGAGAGGTCAGACAGTAACAGTTCAAAAAAAAGGACAGTAACAGTCCAAGTGTTTGTTGATGAGCGATTTTGACTATCTTAGAGCAAAACTAGGTTCTCCTCAAATCATGGAACTTGTAGCCTCATGTCTTATCTTTTCAACGACATAAATTTCATTTGAATCGGATTTCTATAACTCTAGATATAGTTAAAAATCTGAGGAGAGGTCAGATAGTAACAGTTAAAAAAAACGGATAGTAACAGTCCAAGTGTTTGTTGATGAGCGATTTTGACTATCTTAGAGTCAGAACTGGGTTCTCCTCAAACATCGAACTTTTAACCTCATGTCTTATCTTTCCAACGACATAAATTTTGCTTGAATCGGAGTTCTATAACTCCAGATATAGTTAAAAATCTGAGGAGAGGTCAGACAGTAACAGTTCAAAAACGGACAGTAACAGTTGGACAGTAACAGTCCAAGTGTTTGTTGATGAGCAATTTTGACTATTTTATAGGCAGAACTGGGTTCTCCTCAAATCATGGAACTTGTAGCCTCATGTCTTATCTTTCCAACGACACAAATTGTGCTTGAATCGGAGTTCTATAACTCCAGATATAGTTAAAACTCTGAGGAGAGGTCAGACAGTAACAGTTCAAAAACGGACAGTAACAGTTGGACAGTAGCAGTCCAAGTGTTTGTTGATGAGCGATTTTGACTATCTTAGAGGCAGAACTGGGTTCTCCTCAAATCATGGAACTTGTAGCATCATGTCTTATCTTTCCAACGACATACATTTCGCTTCAATCGGAGTTCTATAACTCCAGATATAGTTAAAAATATAAGGAGAGGTCAGATAGTAACAGTTCAAAAAAAACAGACAGTAACAGTCCAAGTGTTTGTTGATGAGCGATTTTGACTATCTTAAAGGTAGAACTAGGTTCTTCTCAAATCATAAAACTTGTAGCCTCATGTATTATCTTTCCAACTACATAAATTTCGCTTGAATCAGAGTTCTATAACTCCAAATATAGTTAAAAATCTAAGGAGAGGTCAGACAGTAACAGTTCAAAAACGGACAGTAACAGTTGGACAGTAACAGTCCAATTGTTTGTTGATGAGCAATTTTGACTATCTTAGAGTCAGAACTGGGTTCTCCTCAAACATCGAACTTTTAACCTCATGTCTTATCTTTCCAACGACATAAATTGTGCTTGAATCGGAGTTCTATAACTCCAGATATAGTTAAAACTCTGAGGAGAGGTCAGACAGTAACAGTTCAAAAACGGACAGTAACAGTTGGACAGTAGCAGTCCAAGTGTTTGTTGATGAGCGATTTTGACTATCTTAGAGGCAGAACTGGGTTCTCCTCAAATCATGGAACTTGTAGCATCATGTCTTATCTTTCCAACGACATACATTTCGCTTCAATCGGAGTTCTATAACTCCAGATATAGTTAAAAATATAAGGAGAGGTCAGATAGTAACAGTTCAAAAAAAACAGACAGTAACAGTCCAAGTGTTTGTTGATGAGCGATTTTGACTATCTTAAAGGTAGAACTAGGTTCTTCTCAAATCATAAAACTTGTAGCCTCATGTATTATCTTTCCAACTACATAAATTTCGCTTGAATCAGAGTTCTATAACTCCAAATATAGTTAAAAATGTAAGGAGAGGTCAGACAGTAACAGTTCAAAAACGGACAGTAACAGTTGGACAGTAACAGTCCAATTGTTTGTTGATGAGCAATTTTGACTATCTTAGAGGCAGAACTGGGTTCTCCTCAAATCATAGAACTTGTAGCCTAATGTCTTATCTTTCCAAGGACACAAATGTTGCTTGAATCAAAGTTCTATAACTCCAGATATAGTTAAAAATCTGAGGAGAGGTCAGACAGTAACAGTTCAAAAAAAAGGACAGTAACAGTCCAAGTGTTTGTTGATGAGCGATTTTGACTATCTTAGAGCAAAACTAGGTTCTCCTCAAATCATGGAACTTGTAGCCTCATGTCTTATCTTTTCAACGACATAAATTTCATTTGAATCGGATTTCTATAACTCTAGATATAGTTAAAAATCTGAGGAGAGGTCAGATAGTAACAGTTAAAAAAAACGGATAGTAACAGTCCAAGTGTTTGTTGATGAGCGATTTTGACTATCTTAGAGTCAGAACTGGGTTCTCCTCAAACATCGAACTTTTAACCTCATGTCTTATCTTTCCAACGACATAAATTTTGCTTGAATCGGAGTTCTATAACTCCAGATATAGTTAAAAATCTGAGGAGAGGTCAGACAGTAACAGTTCAAAAACGGACAGTAACAGTTGGACAGTAACAGTCCAAGTGTTTGTTGATGAGCAATTTTGACTATTTTAGAGGCAGAACTGGGTTCTCCTCAAATCATGGAACTTGTAGCCTCATGTCTTATCTTTCCAACGACACAAATTGTGCTTGAATCGGAGTTCTATAACTCCAGATATAGTTAAAACTCTGAGGAGAGGTCAGACAGTAACAGTTCAAAAACGGACAGTAACAGTTGGACAGTAGCAGTCCAAGTGTTTGTTGATGAGCGATTTTGACTATCTTAGAGGCAGAACTGGGTTCTCCTCAAATCATGGAACTTGTAGCATCATGTCTTATCTTTCCAACGACATACATTTCGCTTCAATCGGAGTTCTATAACTCCAGATATAGTTAAAAATATAAGGAGAGGTCAGATAGTAACAGTTCAAAAAAAACAGACAGTAACAGTCCAAGTGTTTGTTGATGAGCGATTTTGACTATCTTAAACGTAGAACTAGGTTCTTCTCAAATCATAAAACTTGTAGCCTCATGTATTATCTTTCCAACTACATAAATTTCGCTTGAATCAGAGTTCTATAACTCCAAATATAGTTAAAAATCTAAGGAGAGGTCAGACAGTAACAGTTCAAAAACGGACAGTAACAGTTGGACAGTAACAGTCCAATTGTTTGTTGATGAGCAATTTTGACTATCTTAGAGTCAGAACTGGGTTCTCCTCAAACATCGAACTTTTAACCTCATGTCTTATCTTTCCAACGACATAAATTTTGCTTGAATCGGAGTTCTATAACTCCAGATATAGTTAAAAATCTGAGGAGAGGTCAGACAGTAACAGTTCAAAAAAAAGGACAGTAACAGTCCAAGTGTTTGTTGATGAGCGATTTTGACTATCTTAGAGCAAAACTAGGTTCTCCTCAAATCATGGAACTTGTAGCCTCATGTCTTATCTTTTCAACGACATAAATTTCATTTGAATCGGATTTCTATAACTCTAGATATAGTTAAAAATCTGAGGAGAGGTCAGATAGTAACAGTTAAAAAAAACGGATAGTAACAGTCCAAGTGTTTGTTGATGAGCGATTTTGACTATCTTAGAGTCAGAACTGGGTTCTCCTCAAACATCGAACTTTTAACCTCATGTCTTATCTTTCCAACGACATAAATTTTGCTTGAATCGGAGTTCTATAACTCCAGATATAGTTAAAAATCTGAGGAGAGGTCAGACAGTAACAGTTCAAAAACGGACAGTAACAGTTGGACAGTAACAGTCCAAGTGTTTGTTGATGAGCAATTTTGACTATTTTAGAGGCAGAACTGGGTTCTCCTCAAATCATGGAACTTGTAGCCTCATGTCTTATCTTTCCAACGACACAAATTGTGCTTGAATCGGAGTTCTATAACTCCAGATATAGTTAAAACTCTGAGGAGAGGTCAGACAGTAACAGTTCAAAAACGGACAGTAACAGTTGGACAGTAGCAGTCCAAGTGTTTGTTGATGAGCGATTTTGACTATCTTAGAGGCAGAACTGGGTTCTCCTCAAATCATGGAACTTGTAGCATCATGTCTTATCTTTCCAACGACATACATTTCGCTTCAATCGGAGTTCTATAACTCCAGATATAGTTAAAAATATAAGGAGAGGTCAGATAGTAACAGTTCAAAAAAAACAGACAGTAACAGTCCAAGTGTTTGTTGATGAGCGATTTTGACTATCTTAAACGTAGAACTAGGTTCTTCTCAAATCATAAAACTTGTAGCCTCATGTATTATCTTTCCAACTACATAAATTTCGCTTGAATCAGAGTTCTATAACTCCAAATATAGTTAAAAATGTAAGGAGAGGTCAGACAGTAACAGTTCAAAAACGGACAGTAACAGTTGGACAGTAACAGTCCAATTGTTTGTTGATGAGCAATTTTGACTATCTTAGAGTCAGAACTGGGTTCTCCTCAAACATCGAACTTTTAACCTCATGTCTTATCTTTCCAACGACATAAATTTTGCTTGAATCGGAGTTCTATAACTCCAGATATAGTTAAAAATCTGAGGAGAGGTCAGACAGTAACAGTTCAAAAACGGACAGTAACAGTTGGACAGTAACAGTCCAAGTGTTTGTTGATGAGCAATTTTGACTATTTTAGAGGCAGAACTGGGTTCTCCTCAAATCATGGAACTTGTAGCCTCATGTATTATCTTTCCAACGACACAAATTGTGCTTGAATCGGAGTTCTATAACTCCAGATATAGTTAAAATTCTGAGGAGAGGTCAGACAGTAACAGTTCAAAAACGGACAGTAACAGTTGGACAGTAACAGTCCAAATGTTTGTTGATGAGCGATTTTGACTATCCTAGAGGAAAAACTGGGTTCTCCTCAAATCATGGAACTTGTAGCCTCATGTCTTATCTTTCCAACGACATAAATTTCGCTTGAATCGGAGTTCTATAACTCCAGATATAGTTAAAACTCTGAGGAGAGGTCAGACAGTAACAATTCAAAAATGAGGCAGTAACAGTTGGACAGTAACAATCCAAATATAAAGAAAGGAATGATAACTAGGATTGGACAAAGAATGATAATAATAATGAGTGAAATGAGAAAAACATAAAGTACTAAGAAATGACTGAAAGAAAGACTTATTGGTTGTTGATATGGTTATTATAAAACATATCCTTTAGTGAGGAAAATTTATGAGATAAACCTGTGATTTGCAGGAGGAACCATAGGCATGGTGCAACAGCAACAGCAGGGGAGCACGAGTAGAGCTTCTATTGCAGGTAGGTGAATCACACTTTTACCTTCTACGCAAATTCCATGTTTTAATATATATTACTGATGTGAAATGTGAATTACCGAATGTATGTGTACTCAAGGGGAAAGGTTGTTGTGTGAATTGCTAAGTGATGAAATTATCACTAACAAATGAAATATGAGAAGTGTGATTTGAGGCGTAAACTAGTATACATTTAGTGTATGTTAGGATCCCGGATAAGGGGATCGCCATGTTTGGACTAGCATACATTCAGTGTATGTTAGGATCCCGGGTAAGGGGATCGCCATGTTTCGGCTAGCATACATTCAGTGTATGTTAATAACCGTTCCCTGCATCGACTCCTATGGGATGATGATGATGATACCAGTGAAAGGGGTATCGGAAATGGGTTAAACGAAGATAATCATGTTTGATCTTATAAAGTCTGGAATGGAGGTTAATAGTGAAAGGAACGGTTATTAATAGTTTGAATAAGGAAGAGATTCTAATGAAAACCAGAAAGGAGAAGGGAACAAAATATGAATGCATGTTACCTTTTTAAAATTGCTTGATTTCGTGTTGTTATTTTTTTTATGTGATAGTCACCTTTCAATAATATGTATTTTGTTTCAGGAACATCACATGCACGACAGGAGTAGATCCTAGCTTATGTTTCCCTTCTTGTAATTTAGGTTATAAGGGGTATACCCTTATATTTTGTAAACTTGAAAATGTTTGTATAACTTAATTTGTATAATTAATGTTTAAACTTGATTGAATGAACTTAATCTCTATAGTTCATGTAACCATCTTTCATGTCTAAGTACTTACTTTTATTTTCATCCATAATGATATTTTGTTATATAATGTATATCATGAATATCGTGGGTAATAGGTGTGAGAATATTGTGGAAATTGAAACAAAAGATGATTGGGTCGGGATTAAGTTATGAAATACGAGTTATTAGAAGTGTAAACAGGCTACATATCAATAACTTGGGACCTTCCGGTATAGGGGGGCTCCGTCGAAATTTTGGTAAATTTAATATGAAAACCATGAATATATATATATATATATGTAAAAAAAATTTTCTCTATTTTCGGTTAACATAAGAGTGTTGTTTTTTATCTCCAAGTAGGGGATGTTACACTTCCTCTTCCCGAAGATCTGTCTGCAGCAGCTGCATGTCCAGCTTCTTCCTCTTTCCCAATATAAATTAAACCCAAGTCCCAACTGTAGTTGTCTCCTTAGGCGTGAGAAAGAGAAGTGACAAAACTTGGAAGAGGAAAGTGCCTAGACCTCCTCTCAGGACCGGCTGCAGCCATTGTTGCAGCATAACCACTCCTTCTCGAGGAGAAAAACTGAACACGACCACCCTGCATGCAGTCTTTCTTGAGTGTTGAGTGAGACATGAGCTAAGTGAAGAAAAGAAAAACCAAAAACAATGGAGAAGGGAGAACCTAGAGGGCCGATTGGACAGCAGGTGAGAGAAGGAAGAAACTGGACTAAGAGAGAAGAACAGACCACCAAACCTTTCCTAAAACTGTTGTGAACCGTGAGGTATGAACCACAACCCTTCTCCATCATTCTTGTAATTTTGAGACCAAAAAGGAATATGAAAACCCTAACTAAATGACCTAGGAATTTCCAGCAGTTGCTAAGAAAAATTGACTAGGCAGAAGGATCAAATTGGGGCTGGGTATGGGTCCTAATTCCAAAACAATTAACAAAGTAATTGGACAATTTTGGATACACAAACTGAAGGGGAGGGCCGGCTATAGGAAGGGTTAAATTGAATGCAAAATAAAGTGATGAAAAAACATGGATTGTGACTATATGGAACCTTAGACCCTGCTGGAATCAAAACTGGAAGTATGTTGGTGTTAATGATGTGAAATTTTGCTTGTGTTTGATGAAATGGCATGATAATATGTTAGGATGATGTTATGTGTAGAATTAACTTGTCTTTGAACCTTGAAGAGCATGCTAGAACAAAAATAAAATAAAAGTAGAAACCATGTTATATTGATCCCCAATTCCATTATGTGATTGATGAAATTGCATATCTATGTGCCATGTGAATCAAATTGTAACCACACCAGAAACGGGACTCCCTCTAGTAATGTTTCAATTCATTGATGTGTTGAATGGGTGTGTGTGATTGTGAATCAAGAAAGTGAGCATGTAATTATAAATTATATTGGTATACAACCACAATGCAATTGAGAATGCATGAATATATGTAGTAGCTATGCTAGATGTCAATGTTGGAGTGAATGAATGAATTGAGAAAACCTTGCTAAATGAACTTGTGTTGATGTTGCATTGTTTAATGATAATTGATGAGTGAAGTGTGATTTGTGATTTGTGGAGTCTTATGTCCACCTCGGGCGAGAAGCATGAGAAAAGGGAAGGCTAGCGTAAGCCTTATGTTGGGAAGCCAAAAAGAGCGCCTAGCGCGAGCTTTATTGAAAGAGGCCTCATCACTATAGATGGGGCGCCCCTTATTTTCTTGAAAACTTGGCCGAAAGAAAGTAATGAAACCAGAAAAGATTCCATCGCCGCAATCGATTTCTAAATCGGCAGCGATAGGGGTCGCGTTGATGATTTCTGAGTTAGCAGCGACCTAGTTTTCATCAATAATTTTTGCTGTTGAAATTGTGTTGCATGCAGTGAATCAACGTACGCTGTTGAAATTGTGTTGTCTAAATGAACTAGCTTTTGCTGTTGAATTGTGTTGTCTGCAGCGAATCAGCGTTTGCTGCTGAAACTATGTTGCCTGCAGTGAATCAGTGTTCGCTGTCGCAACTATGTTGCCTACAACAAATCAGTGTTCGCTTTTGAAATTGTGTTGTCTACAACAAATCAGCATTCGTTGCTGAAATTGTGTTGTCTGCAGCGAGACATTAGCTTTCACTGTCGAATTGTGTAGGCTGCAGTGAATTAGTTTCGCTGTTGAATTCTGTATGTCACCAGTGAATCAGTTTTCGCTGACAAATTCTATATGTAACCAGTGAATCGGTTTTCACTGACAAATTGTATGTCACCAGCGACCCAGTTTTCGCTGACGACTTTCTATGGTAGCAACAACTTAGCCATTGATGAATTTCACGTCATAAATGACTTAATGCTTGTAATGATTTCATTGTATAATTGTATAATGTGTGGAACACTAGAATGTGAACATGTGCATTTTGAAATAAGTATGGCGATGAGTTATGTGTTTGTCAAATGCAAATGTGTTAATTTATGATCATTTGATGTATCAGGTGGTGCGACTGGAATCGAACCTTTGACCAGACAAGTACACTGCGGGAGGAAGAGGTAGGTGATTTCCACCCCCTACTAGCATAATGTTAGTTTCTGAAGTGAATTTATTATGAAGGATCTACTGTTGTGTTATACTGAATGTTAAACTATCATGAATGGTTGTATGAGTATTATGAAGGATTTGGTGTTGCATGATATTGAATGTTAATTGTTACGAATGGTTGTATGAGCATTATGAAGAATCTACCATTGTATTATACTGAATGTTAATTGTCACGAATGGTTGTATGACTATTACGAAGGATCTACTATTGCATTATACTGAATGTTAATTGTTGTAAATGGTTGTATGAGTATTACGAAGGATCTATCATTGTATTATGTTAAAGGTTATTTATCACGAATGTTTATACGAGTATTATGAAGAATCTATTATTCTGCTATATATAGTGCTAAATTGTTATAAATGTTTGTATGAGTATTACGAGGGATCTATTGTTGTATTGTATTGAACATTAACTTTCATGAATGGTTGGATGACTAATACGAAGGGTCTACTGTTGTGTTATACTGAATGCTAAACTGTTATGGAATGTTTGTTTATGCATTACAAAGGATCTATTATCGTGTTTATTAAACGTTAAACTATTATGGAACTTTTATATGAGTATTATCTAGGGTCTACTATTATGTTATAGTGAATGTCAAATTATTATGAATTGTTTGAATGAGCATTTTGATTAGTACTTAAAAGTGCATTTTTATCAAGGTTTTATATCATTATATTGCACTTAAAGTATCATTAAATTCCCTAACTTAAGCATGTTTTATAATAACAAGTTTGATAATGTAAGATATCTTTAATTTATGGTAAATGCTCATTTCGAATGCAAACATATCTCACAATTTAAAGGATTGATTGATGTGTTGAACTATTGAAAGTGAAAAGACAAAGAGAGAGCTAAGCTTAAAGAAGAGATGCTGGTTCAATTCAAACTGGAACACCATTCGTATATTGGATCATAACTAGAGCTATAGAACTTGGATTTAGGTTTGGTTTATGTAGATGGAAAGCTAAGACATAGGCCTAAAACTTTCATGAGAGTCCAAGATTCAAAACGATCGTTTTCAAGTTCAAATTGTGGCAACAAAAGAGAAGTCAGAATCTGTCCTGTAGCCCAGACACTATTCAGTGTTCAACCCATATCTCGAGTTATAGAAGTCCAATCAAGCTCATTCTTGTTTTGTTGGAAAGTGGAGACAAATGCCCAGAACTTTCAAGCAGACTATCTGTTCAAATTCTGATGTTAGCAATGACGTTTTGTTCAGATAAGAAGATAATGGTTGTCACCTGTAATGATTTAGATTCAAGCCCATACTTAACAGTTGTGATCTCACAATTAGCGGCCATTATGTCACCCACAAGTCCTATAATCAAGATGCTACACGTTAAGTTTGCCTAAGTGAAATTTTTATATGGCACAACCTAACAGGTAGGTTCTAGCCATTAAGTGCATGGGGTAAGTCACTATGTAGTCTCAAAGGGTCTTTCGCATGCTTAGTGATCGTCGTCAAAAGGTCGATATAAGGCTTACAAGAAGTGTGAAGATAAAAGAACCTGACTAATATTAGATTGGTGTATCAACCATTATCGAGTAAACAATCAAGCGAGAGTTTGATAGTTTCACGAGTCTTACCCAAGCTAAAGTCATTGGGGTCCCATTACTTCTCCACTTAACCTAAATCTAATATCATGTATATTCAAAGTGAAATGAGTAGTGTGTGAAGGCACAAATTCATATCCAATATATGCATGATGACATGAATAAATATGCATGCTAAAGCTGTAAAATAAATTGATTACCAAATGTACACAACATAACAAACATTTTACCAATTAGCAAACAAAAGGCAAAGCTTCGTCCAAGAAAAGTCTCTAGTGGAGTCGTCATTCTATCGCACCCGACATTGCTGCAACCTTAATGTTTTAAAGTTATCTGGCATATTGTTCTTAGAGGGGAATAGGTCTAGTTTTAAGGAGTTGTCACCTAGTATTATGGTCATTAGGAACCCTAACTAATCAACAAAGATTCTATGGTACATGACTGATTAAGCAAAATGAAAGATATTATCACTCCTTAAGCGTCCTACCTGATGTAGGTTGTATTACTGATTTTGTCTTAAATTCTAAGGATTCGTTGTATTATGCTTTTGATGGTTTTCTTATAATATTCCTAACTTTAGCGCCAATAAATATTCAACTACAAATACTTCCAACTCTAGCATTGATAAATATTACATCAAAAAAGGTATGATATTCCTGACTTTGGCGTTGGTAAATACTGGGGTTCAAAATAATTTTTAACTCTAGTGTCTAATATTTCTAACTCTTTTTTTTTTTATCAGAATGTAAGTATAAAGATCAAAACTAACCATGTTAGTAAACTAGCAAGTCAAAATACATGAATATACAACCAGATTAGAAAAGACCAAAGTGTCTAATATTTCTAACTCTGATGTTAATGAATATGAAGAGTATTTCCAATTATGGCATTAGTGAATACGAATATTCCTGACTCTGGCGCCAATGAACAAAAAAGTAAAATTTGAATTAAAAGCAAAACATAATTTTTTGTATTTTTTGTAATAAGGGAGGCTTTTTTATTTTTTTAAAAAGGACAAGTATATATTTTATACCAGATTCACATTTTTATAGTATAAGTTTACAACCCAATACTAAGTAAAGTCATCGAAAACAATATGCAAGGGACCCACAAATAAATTCAAAAGGGTCCCAGAATTTTTTCAAATTTTTTTGATATCTTTAAAGGCTTGTTTGGCTAGATATTAAAATAAAAAAGAGTTAAAAAAAACAAAGGTAAAAGTCATAAATTGTGTGTTTGCCAAACATACGCTTAGCACAAAGATTGGGTTGGCTAGGCCTGAAGCCCAGACCTAACCCGGTATCAACAGTTCTTTTTTTTTTTTTATGGGCTGTTTCTAGGTTAGCCATATGAGCTGGGCTTGATCCAGCCTTCCCGACTTGGTCATTGGTTAACCTAGTGACCAACCTGACAATAGTCAGCATGCGTGAATTATTCATGCATGCTTGCTACAGGAAGAAAGTAATTAAAATGCAAAGATGTGGGTAAGAGAAGCTTACTTGGTGCGGGACGTCAATTGCTGGAATTCTGAAGGAAGGTAAAAGTCCTCTATTTTGATTATGGTGCCCCTCTTCTCTACTCTTTGGTTTTCCTTTTCTTTGTCTTTTTTATGCTTTGCTTTCTTTTGGCTCTCTAGTTTTCCTCTATTTTCTCATCCTTTTGGGTTTTTTTTGTTTCTAGGTTCCTCTGCTTTTATAGGCCACTATGAGAGAAATTTGATCCTTATCTTCTTGGGATCTTTGCTCCGTGTTTGGTGGGATTAGAATACCAACAGTCCTACCATTGTTGGACTGTTGGTGGGGGGGAGCTGAGCCAATTTAGGATTTGTGGTAGACCATTTGGTTTACAATCTGGTTTGGATTTGGTGGGGAATTGGGGTCTGGTCGTTGCCATTTTTGGCAATTTTCTCGCGTAGATTTTCCTCTATTTTAAAGGAAGGGGAGAATGAGTAGTTAACTGAATGACATTGTTTTAGGCTAAGATGGTCATTCTTTAATTTGGTTGCTGAAGTTCTGACATCTTACAATCGAGTCTTTATTTTTCAACATTTTTTTTAATTTTGCCCCTAGATCAAATGCAATTGGACCCCTAGATTTATGCATCATTTAAAAAATAGTCCTTGGTTTCAAATTTATTCAATTCAGTCCTTAACTAACTCCTCAAGCTTTTAATTATTTCAAAATTACCTCAGGTAAAATAAATGAACTTCCTATAGTATCAACGCCTATTAACTTCAGTCCCTGGAATTTATTTTCTTGTAATTTTGACCTAAATTGACCCTGAACTTTGATATTCTCAAATTAAGCCCCTGATTGCATTAATTAATCTAATTCAAAGTTTAATTAAGTCTTTAAACTTATCAATTCTTCCTATTTTTGGCCAAATTGACTTCCAACTTTATAATTTTATCATTATTAGTTCCTTAAACTTTCAATTTATGTTGTCTTGATCCAATTCTCAAATTATTTATTATTTTTTTATAAATTCAAAATTGGGTTATGACAAGCATGATGTTGTTGGCGGCGATGGTGACAGAGAAAGATGGAGAAGGCTAGGAGAGAGGAGAAAAAAAATTCAAGGGGAGGGGAAGAGCTGATTCCCCCCCCCCAACTTTGGCCTCAAATTTCTTGTTCTTTAATGCTGGGAATCCATCCTTATTTATAAAGGGTGGAAGATGAACATTTTATCTTTATTAGGGATAAATCTTAGCCCTTGATTCAAGCTAGAAGGATCCCAACTGTTGGATCAAAGGTATCATTATAGTTTGTCAAAATGGGTTGCTATGTATAACAACATTATTTAAAACACTAAAGCTTACAAAAATTCCACCAATTTTCATACTTTCATTTTCCTACATTTAAAAAATATAAACCAATATCCAAAAATGGCTTCCACCAAATACCAAAACACTCGAGCATAAACACACTGCCATTATTATACTAATTGAATTTAACCATAACAACATCATTTAAAATACCAAAACTTACATAATTTCATCAAATTTCATATTTTCATCATTCTAAAATATACCAATAATAACTAAATTCTTAGCAATCCACATTACAATATTCATAACCAATTTTAAGCATCTCTAACATTGTTAAAACATAAAAAATTAACCAAATTTAGTCAAATTTTTAAATTCCCTAAAATTTCTAAACCATGGTTGGCCACTTAATGTCTTAATTTTTCATAATTAGTTTTCAATTTAATCCTCAATCATGTCATCTAAATCACAATTAACCCTTAAGTACACAAATTTACATTTTCATTCACAAACACACATAAAACCTAGAATTTAGAATTGAGGATTTTCAATCCCTTATCAAAATTCAAGAAGAAAATTGCATTTAATATAAAAGGGATACCTTACCACAACCAATTAACCAAATTTAATAAGTCTTTTATAATAATTCCCAAGAATTTCTTCTTTCTCGTCCAATTCGTAACCTTTCTTTCTCTATCCCCTAAACTCACAACCTCTCTCTCTCTCTCTCTCTCTCTCTGGTTTGTTAATTTGATTTGATTTTCTTGGTGTAGAAATTACTTGCTCACACTCTCCATGCCATGTTATTTGAGAGGAAATGGAGGAGATGCAGAAATTTCAAGTCTTTCTTTCTCTTCCAAAACCGTCAGTTGTTCTTAAAAAGAGGGAAGACCAATTTTTCATCTATTTATAATAATGCCACTTGTTTAAATGTCATATTTGTTAAATTCTATCAAATCTCTAAGCGTTAGTATTTTCATGTACAAATTGTTTTTTCATTTCATCAAAGGTTTTACGCTAATTACTGAGAATTTTCACCCCTAATCACAAAAATTTTCCTTTTACTTTATTATTTTCTAGTTGGGAATTATACTATTTAGCATATGGTTTATAATTAGCAACTTGCATTTACTCTTGAGATTTCATATTGATCAAAATCATAAGTTTGAAATTTATGTAGAATCCAAATTGAATAAGGCATCTTCCTATTCCATAGCCAAAAGAAATGAGCCTCTAGATTTAATTAACACTAATACATATGATTTAAAGATTGTGCAAACTAGAGAAGGTAAAAAAATATTTTTTTTTTTTTATTAATGACTGTACAGGATATTGTTACATCTATTTGCTAAGAAACAAAGGTGAGACCTTAAAAGTGTTTAAATATTACAAAAGTGAGGTTGAAAATGATTCATTTTTTGATGAATTTTGTTTCAAGCATAGCATTATCCATCAAACCATGACTCCTTATTCATTGTAACAAAATGATATTGTTGAATACAAGAATTGGACTTTGAAAGAAATGATGAATGCTATATTAATAAGTTTAGGATTACATTAGAACTTATAAAGAAGGATATTTTATTTGGAAATTATATTTTAAATAAAATACTCCATGAAAAATTGGACGAGACACCATATGAGTTATGAAAGGTGAGAAGGCCATCATATAAATACATGAAAGTGTAGGGTGTCTAGATAAAGTTATTGTTCCTCTATTATATAAGAAAGTCAAAATAGGACCTAAAATATCAATTACATATTCATAGGATATGATAACGATAATGTCAATCATCAATTTCTTATGCATAAGTTAAATATTTCTGATATCTGTGTCAGTACAATAATTAAATATAGGAATGCTTCATTTTTAAAAAATATTTCTCTTATAAAAATATATATGAAAAAAAGACTAATAAGAGAACTAATGAGTCAATTAGCAGTGATCCTCAAGAAGTTGAGAATGGAAAAGAACTTAGAAGTATCGGGGCTAAAATATCTTAAATGTTTAGTCCTCACTTACTAACTTATCTATTAGAAAATAATCCTTAAAGCTTAGAGAAGAAATGTGATGCGATCTAGACTATACCAAAGGATCCATTAGAAATGGGCCAATTATAATATTAAAGGAAAACAATATCAAATATGTATTCATTGGGCTTATTCCAAGTATTTCGATCAATGTGAATTTCAAGGAGGCTACAACTTCAACAAGTAATGATTAGATTTATAGGAGGATTCCTTAATTAATTTCAACAACTATACACTTATTTGTTTCCATATGTGATGCGATTCAACCATCAAAGGATCCATTGGAGGTTCCAGTTGGTTCAGTTACTAGGCTTAGGGCTAAGGAGTTCAAAAAAGCTTTCAGTGGACTTCTTCAAGATATATGGGCTACGGTGGACTTCAAAAGGATTTGTAATAATAAAAAGCAAGCCTTGATTAATTTGATTCCTATTCAAGAGGGGCTTGTTGGTGGAACCAAGACCATTACACAAGGATTGAGAGAAGAAGACTAGAATCGGATAGTTTGACATTTCGTTACTCTTTTGGTCATAATTGAAGCTACAGATTGAATGTTGATATGATTCTAGTTGGGATGGAAACTAGACTTCCATACCTCTCCAATGGTATATGGCATGTCTTCTAATTCATTAGGATGAGAGAGAACCATCCATTTTAAGTTGGGCTTTGCTGCTGCCAGACAGAATGCGAAAACAACGAACTTGTCTTATTTAATTAGTTGGGCTATCAAACTTTATTTATTTTGAGAGGAGACATTTTGTTTGGGTTTTAGACTTGTTTATTTTAATTAGTTTGGGCTAGATTTAGCTTGGGTTGATTATTATTAAATTGGGCTTATGTGAGACCCATTAGGGAAACTAGGGTTTTGGCTTGGAGTTTAAATACTCTTTAGGAATAATTTCAAGGGAGACTTTTGATGATAATTTCAGCATTGTAGCTGACTTTTTGGTTGCTTAATCTTGGTTTTTGATTGAACTTTCAACTCTTCAAAGAATTGACCATTCTTTGTTGTGAATTTAAACTTCTTTTGCTCGTCTCCATGTGTAAGTGTTGTGATCGAGTTGGTTTATAGTCTTGTTGCCTTTGAGCAAGTCTTCCATTGTGATAAGCTCTTCAAATCTCAACAAACTTGGACTAGATTGATCTTGGGGTCGCGAATTCCATTAAATTCCGCTAGGGCTCGCATCAATGTGTTTTATGGATTCCAAGATATGGGAGGATTCCTTGTTATATGAGGAAACATAGGTGATTAAGGAAGAATTAATTGCAAGTTTTTTTCTTATTTGTTTTGTATTATCTGGGGCAACACTTCAACCAAGGGTCCTTCTCAATCAAGGATTCCATTTAACAATTGTTTCTTCTAGTCTATCATATGTGGCAACTTAACATTATTTTTCAAAATTATTACTATTATTATTATTACTATCATTATTATTATTCATGTTTTCGGCCTTCTTTGAGATACGTTGAGCCTTATTTTAATTTGGGTTGATCTTAGACAATAGGTCAACTAGGGTTTACTTTATTCTAAGTATAAATATTATCTTGTAAAACATTATTTTTTTAGGTTGAATAATACATCATTGTCGTATCTATTATGTGTGAGTAAGAGGAATTCTCTTATTTTGGTTCTTCATTGAACAACTCTAACTTATAAATGATTTAACCAAGTTTCATGGCGTCTTCCATATCACTCATTCGTATTTCTTCATAGGTGTTGGGTAGGAGTTTGGTTTTTATAGTCTTGATGTCATGGTACCAATTATCGTTGTGTCAAGCTCAATCACAAGCCCGAATTTAGCTATCTTGGGAAGGTTCAATTTTACTATGGGTTTTTTTTTCATCTTTTTATCCACGAGGTTTTCATAAGTTATTATCGGAGCATGGCTAAAAATCAAATTATATCTATTTATCTTTTAGTTTTATCATTGTCTTATTCTAAAACCTACTTGCAAAAAAAGTTTTTTTTAAAAAAGAAGAAGATTATTTATGATCTAGTTGTTTTCAATTAAAAAAAGATGAAGATCAATCAAAGAAATCACAAGAAGGGAAAAGGTAGGGTTTAGGCTGCAAATTAGGTTTTTCATCAAATCTTAGAAATTAAACAACTCAAATCTACAAATTCTTGATTCTTGAGATATCTGATTAGTACTTAAAAGTGTATTTTTATCAAAGTTTTATATCATCATTTTGCACTTAAAGCATCAATAATCCTTAACTTAAGCATTTTTTATAATAACAAGTCTGATAATATAAAATAACCTTAATTTATGGTAAATGCTCATTTTAAATGCAGGCCTACCACACAAATCAAAGGATTGAGTGATGAGTTCAACTACTGAAATTGAGAAGACAAAGAGAGGGTTAAACTTAGAAAAGAGATGCTGGTTCAGTCCAAACTGGAACACTATTCAGTCATTGGGTCATATCTAGAGCTGTAGATCTTGGATTTCAATTTGGTTTATATGGCTAGAAAGCTAAGACATGGGCCTAAAACATTCATGCGGAGTCCAAGACTCAATTCTGCTGTTTGGAAATCCAAATCTTAGCAACAACGGAGAAGTCGGAATCTGTCCTGCAGCCCAGACACTGTTCAGTGTTCAGCCCATATCTCGAGTTTTAGAAGTCCAAATACACTGATTCTTTTTTTGTTGGAAAGCTGAGACAATTTCCTATAACTTTCATGTGGACAATCGGTTCAAATTCTGATGTTAGGAATGACGTTTTGTTCATACAAGAAGATAAGGCTTGTCACCAAGTCAAGATGTGGTCACCCACTCAACAATTAGTCATCAAATCAATAGTTCCAAATTTTGGCCTATAAAAGGAGGCATTGGCCACCTATTTAGGCATCTTGGTTTTCAGATCAAGATCATTTTCTTGCTCTCTCTTTATATTTTTGTAATGCTTAAGTTTTGTTTATATTAATCTCTTGTTTATGCTTTTCATTTCTTTTCCTTTACTTAGTTAACTTATATCTTATTTATGTTCTTATCTTGTTTATTTATGTTTCTCTCTTTCATTATGTTTAGCTAAATTTATTATGCCAAGGTGAAAAGGTTACACTAATGGTGTAAGAATAAGTATAGTATAAATTCAACATGGACTTTAATGTTTGATACTAACATGTTTTGTATTTGTTATCTTATTCACTCTTAATACTTTGCTTGTTAAATGGTTAATCTAGATTTATATTGTATAAACTTGGTACAACAAATACTTGACACTTTCATAGCCCAAAACCGACACTTGTTGATTAGTACTTAAAAGTGCATTTTTATCAAGGTTTTATATCATCATTTTGCACTTGAAGTACCAATAACTCCTTAACTAAAACATGTTTTATAATAACATATCTAATAATATAAGATACCTTTAATTTATGGTAAATGTTCATCTTAAATGCAGGCCTATCACATAAATGAAAGAATTGATTGATGAGTTGAAGTACTGAAATTGAAAGGACAAAGAGATGGCTAAACTTAGAAAAGAGATGTTGGTGTAGTCCAAACTAGAACATTGTTCGGTAATCGGGTCATATCTGGAGCTGTAGATCTCGGATTTAGGTCTACTTTATATGGATGGAAAGGTAAAACATAGGCCTACAACTTTCATAGGAGTCCAAGATTTAACATGGCCTTTTTCAAGTCCAAATTGTAGCAACAACGAAGAAGTCCGAATCTGCCCTGCAGCCCAGACACTGTTCAGTGTTCAGCCCATATCTCGAGTTCTAGAAGTCCAAATGATCTCAATTGTTTACCCTGGAAAGCTGATATAATTTCCTAGAACTTTCATGATTTAAGTCTGTTCAAATTATGACATTATCAATGACGTTTTTGGTAGACAAGAAGATAAGAATTGTCACCAAGTCAAGATGTGGCCACTCACTCATCAATTAGTCAACAAATCAATAGTTCCGAATTTTGGCCTATAAAAGAAGGCATTTGTCATGTATTTAGGCATCATGGTGTTCAGATCAAGATCATGCTCTTGCTCTCTCTTTTGTAATACTTAAGTTTTGTTTATATTAATCTCTTGTTTATGCCTTTCATTTCCTTTTCTTTACTTAGTTAACTTCTTTCTCATTTATGTTCTTATCTTGTTTATTTATGTTTCTTTCTTTCATTATGTTTAGCTAAGTTAATTATGTCAAGGTGAAAAGGGTACACTAATGGTGTAAGAATAAGTATAATATAAACTTAACATGGACCTTAATGTTAGATACTAGCATGCTTTATATTTGTTATCTTGTTCACTTTTAATATTTTGCTTGTTAAATGGTTAATCTAGATTTATGTTGTATAACACTTGGTACAACAAATACTTGGCACTTTCATAGCCTATACTGTATGGTATAACCGACACCTGAGCTATGAAAGGAACTTGATTTGTTGTTAACATAAGTTATAATCATCAATGCCTGACAACATTTACAAGTATTAGCATTATTCGAATAAGATAACTAATGTAATCATGTTAACAATTTATAATCTGATTGGAACCTCCTTTGTGTGTGGTTTCCAATTGAATAAAAAGAGTTTATACTATACTTGTTTAAAATACCATTAGTGGATCCTCTAACCTTGACATTTGTTGTTATCATTGTTTAATCCTTACGTTAATCTTCCATCTCAAAGTTCTCATCAACTTCTTCTTCTTCTTCATCTTTATTATTAGCATTATTAATAGTATTATTGGTATTATTATTATTACTACTACTATTACTATTACTATTACTATTATTATTATTACTACTACTGCTAGTATTATTATTATTATTGTTATTGTTGTTACTATTGTTGTTGTATTATTGTTGTTTATAATTTATACAATTAACCTCCTTGTGGTTCGACCCCGGTCTTGCCGGGTTATTTATTACTTCGACACTCCTGCACTTGGGAGAAGACATCAATCTTTTGGTCATGTCAAGTTTTTGGCGCCGTTGCCGGGGAGGTAAATTCTTGTACAAATTATAGTATCTATTTTATTTTCTCTTTTCACTTTTCATGTATCTAACTTTGTTTCTTTTACTTTTGCTTTCTTCTTCCTTTTATTCTCTTCCTACACGTGCATGAGAGTTTGGTCACGTACATTAAGTGGTAGACTTTGTAGGGTATCCTCATCATTTTCAGAAAATATGGCCGAAGAAGATAACCAATCGCTTCATAATGAGAATAATGAGAATATTCGGGTTAGAACACTTAGAGACCACATGAATCCCAAAAGAACAAGTGCACCCTCATGCATAGTTTTTCCTCCTAATGCATCTCATTTTAATTTTAAGCCAGGCATTATTCAACTTTTACCTTCTTTTCATTGCTTAGATTTAGAAAATTCATCCTTGCATTTAAGGGAATTTGAGGAGGTCTGTAACACCTATAATGACTCAAATTGTAGCATGAACACCATCAGGTTAAAGCTTTTTCCTTTTTCATTAAAAGATAAAGCTAAAACATGGCTACAAAATTTGAGACCTGGATCCATTCGTGCTTGGGATGAAATGCAACAACAATTTTTAAAGAAGTTTTTTCCATCTCACAGAACAAACTTTTTCAAAAGACAAATAATCACTTTCACTCAAAAACCAGGAGAAACATTTTACCAATGTTGGGATAGGTATCGAGACTTGCTTGATACTTGCCCTCATCATGGTTTTGAAACATAGAGATTTGTGTCACATTTTTATGAAGGGTTAACTCCTAGAGATAGGCAAATGGTTGAATTGATGTGCAATGGAACTTTTGAGGATAAAGACCCTAATGAAGCAATGGAATACCTAGACTTGCTAGCTGAAAATGCGCAAAATTGGGACACTACAGGAACTTATGAGGCACCAAGTAAAACCCAACCTCATACATCTAGTGGAGGTATGTACAAACTTAGGGAAGATCATGACCTCCAAGCCAAGTTTGCATCTTTAGCTAGAAAAGTCGAGGCACTAGAATTAAAAAAGAGTGGTCAACTAAAATCTGTTCAAGACATTGTGTGTCAAATCTGTGAAACCAATGAACATTCAACCAATGACTGTCCAACTTTACCTTCTTTTAAGGAATGTCTCCATGAACAAGCCCATGCTTTAAACAGTTTTCAAAGGCCTAATCATAACCCATACTCGCAAACATACAACCTTGGTTGGAGAAATCACCCAAATTTCAATTGGAAGAGTGATAACAATAATGCACAAACCTCATAGCCACCGTTTCAAGCACACTATAATTTCCAAAATTCTCATGGATATGCACCTCCTTATGCTCCACCTCTTAGAAGAAATCTTGAGGAAACATTGCATGTATTCATTGAAAAGCAAGAGACAATCAACACTCAACTTGCTCAAAGCATGACAGATTTTAAAGATACTCTTGCAAAATTGACATCTGCTCTCAGTTTCCAAGAGAAAGGTAAGTTTCCATCTCAACCACATCAAAATCCAAAGGGGCAATACAATGCAAATGCAAGTAGTTATGGAAGCCAACACATGGATCAAGCCAAATCAGTCATCACTCTTCGTAGTGGTAAGGTTATTGAAAAACCCATTCTTGAACCTTATGAGAAAGATGACGAGTCAATCTCTGAGGGTAAAGAAGGGGTTGAATCTGAATATTGCAAAGAAAAGACTGATTCCTCGCCAACACTTCCATTTTCTCATGCCATGACCAGACAAAGGAAAGTCAATCACAACTCTAAAATCTTGAAACTTTCAAACAGGTAAGGATCAATATACCTTTGTTGGATGCTATTAAATAGGTTCCTTCTTATGCTAATTTTTTGAAAGATCTGTGCATTGTGAAGAGAAAACTGAATGTGAAAAAGAAAGCCTTTTTAGCCGAACAAGTAAGTGTCATTCTTCAGAACAATAATGCTTTGAAATATAAAGACCCTGGTTGTCCTACAATTTCATGCTTTATTGGAGAACATAAAATTGAAAGAGCTTTACTTGATCTTGGAGCTAGTATGAATTTACTTCCATATTCAGTTTTTCAAAGTCTCAATCTAGGTGAGTTAAAACCAACTTCTGTAACTCTTTTACTTGCCGATAGATCTGTAAAAGTGCCTAGAGGAATAATTGAAGATGTGTTAGTACAAGTCGATAAATTCATTTACCTTGTGGATGTTATTGTCTTGGACACACAACCTGTTGAAGCATGTAATTCATTTTCTGTTATTTTAGGACGTCCGTTTCTTGCAACTTCTAATGCATTGATTAATTGTAGGAATGGACTGATGAAGCTATCTTTTGGAAACATGACATTGGAGATGAATATTTTCAACATTTGCAAGCAACATGGAGATGATAATGATTTACAAGAAGTAGATTTTATTGAAGAATTAGTTTGTGATCAACTTGAATCTACTTTGAGTAAAATTGAGTTGGATGAATCTGAAGATTTGCAAATGATTTATTCTCAGGAAGAAATTACGGATGAAAAAGACACCGAAAATGTTGATGCGGATCTTTTATCAAGAGTGACAACAGATTCGACATCCGACATCACACTAATCGATGATTACTTTCCTAATGAATCCTTACTTTCTCTTACTTCAATGCCTTGGTTTGCTAAAAATATTAATTTTCTTGCAACAGGAGATTTGCCAACTCACTAGAGTACCGAAGACAAAGGAAAGTTTTTGAACGAAGTAAAGAACTTTTATTGGGATGACCCTAACTTATTCAAATATTGTCCTGATCAAATATTTCAAAGATACATTCCTAACAATAAGGTAAGTAGTGTCATTAAACTTTGTCATTCTGAAGCATGTGGGAATCATTTCTCGTCACAAAAGACAGTTGCGAAAATCTTTCAAAATGGATTTTATTGGCCCACCATGTTTAAGGACACACATGCATTCTGCAAAACTTGTGGAAATTGTGAAAAAGTTGATACTGGTCAAAAAGTTTTGCTTTATAATTCTTGACTCCATTTATTTCCTGAAAAGCTAAGATCAAGATGGAGCAGTCCTTTTATTGTGAAACATGTGTATCCATATGGGGCCTGTGATAACGAGAATCCAAATAATGGCAATGTTTTCAAGGTAAATGGACATCGTTTGAAAGCTTACTTTGATAATTTTCCTAGTGAAAATGAATCCATTGGTTTGAATGATCCTGTAGATAAAGGTTGATTATTTTGTTTTTCTCATATTGTTTTTCTTTTTGGTGTGACTCTTGTTTTGCTAGTCTCTCTCACCCCGGTCAAATGGCGGATAACGGTACTCCGTGACTCTTAAGTCGGTTCTTTCAGTTTCCCATGATAACTGATATCTGTGTATATATTTGTTCAATTTCTTGTTCTTTCTCTTTGCATTTTTTTCCACTTCTCATCTAAAAAATGGACACCACTCTTGAAAAATTGAAAAAGTATTTTCCCGCTTTGCCTCAAAATGCGATTACTAAAATTTACCTAGCTAGGTGTGCAAGATTGAGGTTGTTAATGAATCATGGAATTCCTAAAGATATTCGTTGGCTGATTGAAGCAAAGGTTCGATTATCAAGTGAGTCCTAAAATTCTTGCATTTCATACATGCCTGGAATAGGTAAAAGCACTTTTGCAAAGAAACGTCGTGCAAAACGACTGAAAGTCTGTCACAGATGTGCTAGATGGACTTGTAATGCAACATGTCGTTCTTTAGGAATGGTATCTATAAACCATGAAGATAAGATACAATTCATTAAGGATGGCCTGAGTAAGGGGTCTTTAGATAATCTTCTATTAACCTTTGAGACGCATCCTAGTAGAGATGTGCATAGTGCAATTCATGATTTATGGCCACAATTCCATAAAGAACATGATCGACTTAGTCTTGGGAATCTAACTATAAAAGACCCTGTTTGCTAGTTTTTAAGAAAACTGGATGGGAAGCTTATCCCCGACCCATAGAGGGCATTTAAGCCGTTATTGGACGTAAAACCAAGGGAAGATGTGAGCCACAATCACAACTACCTGTACATACACATGCTTCTTCAAAATAAATAAATAAAGAGAGAGAGTGTGTGAGACTCCAGCTGGCCTACATATAGGTGGTATGATTGCATCTTCAATTTCTCATCTATAAAATCTTCTCTTCCTTCCCTTCATTTCTACTCAACCCATACATTTAACAAATATAGAAGTGTGTAGAAATGGCAGGTTCCTCAAGTCATCACATCAGAAATATTTGTGTTTTCGGTGGATCCAGTCCTGGGAAAGAAAAAGAGTTTTTAGAATCAGCAAATCATCTTGGTCAAGTATTAGCTGAGAGAAAGATTCATTTAGTGTATGGAGGAGGCAGCCTTAGGTTAATGGGGGGTGTCAATAGCTGCATTTTTAGGAGGTAGTCAAGTTTTGGGGGTCGTCCCCAAAGCTTTAGCAAAAGGGGACATCATTGGAAAAACAATTGGAGAGGAACTACAGGTCTCCACAATGTCTGATCGATTGAATGCAATGTTTAACCATGTTGAAGCCTTCATTGCCTTACCAGGTGGTCTAGGCATATTGGAAGAAATCTTTCATATTTCCTCTTGGGCCCAACTGCACATTCACCATAAACCCATAGGTCTGTTAAATGTTAATGGTTTTTATGATAATTTGTTGTCTTTTCTTGATCAAGTTGTGGAACAGGAATTTCTAACATCTTCGGCACGACAAATCATAATCTCTGCTGCTACTGCTAAACAATTGATTGACCAACTACAATCTTTCATCCCTGTAATTGATCCTTCCATGAGTCCCATAAATTGGTCAACTAAGGGAAGCCGTAAAAAGCTTAGATTGGATTTGAGCCTTCGTTTGTGAAACCTTATGTCTTTTGATTTTATTAATAGCATAGTATTTTGTTTTGTTATTTCTTATATTTGTTTAAGTGTGTTTCAGGTTTGTCAGTATTCGTTGTTTTAGGTGATGTCTTCTATACTCTATCTTTCTACCTAATGACATTGAAGACAATGTCTCGTTTTGGTTGGGGGTAGAGGGTAGTAGTAGTTGAAAAAAAAAAAAACTAAACAACTAACTGTTTTTGTTTTTAAAACCATTTGACAAAACTATTATTACTAGGATGGCAAAGTAAGGAGGAATTTTAGTGACTCTTGAGACGCATCTTAGTAAACATTTTCCAATGGTTATTTGCAATATTCATAACAAGGCCTATTAGAATACTTCTTGAAATATTCAGGTTTACAAACTCTCGCATTGTTATCACTTGATTCTGCTCACATACTCATTTAACAAGTATTCTTAAACCTTCATTTTCACACACACACTTTAACATATGATTATGGGTTGCACATTGGATTATTACATTATTTATATTCTTTTGTTAAAGGTAACAACTAAGGGAAATGGATAGTATATAATTTTTTTAAAAAAAAAACAAATTGATAATATTGATGATAATAAAAACATAGATAAGTTGGTTTCGTAGCCTCCCTAACCTAAGCAATTAAGCCCGAATGGGTGTTTTAACACCTAATACCCTAAAGTCAACTGACTTGGGAGCTATTGGCCCAAAGCTTGTTACATGGGTTAAGAAGAAAAGCTTAAGGGAATCAAGCATTGCACTATCTACGTATCAGTATCTGCAACCCGAGTTACTAAGCTCATAGGAGTGTCTCAACACCTAATGCCCTAAGACCAACTGGTCTGGAAGTCATTAGCCGAAAGCTCGTTACATGGGTTAAATATGCATTGTATTTTAAGTTATATGTATATATATTGAAAAAAAAAAGAAAAAAAGAGAAAAAAAAAAAAGATAATAATCCCAACCCAAGGAAGTTAACCTTAAACATTAGAACAAAATATTGTTTTCTTCCAATAAAAGCCCCATCATCTATGTTTTCATACATTAAGCACATAAAAAGGAAGGTTTATTAATATCTTGTTTAAGAGGTATTGAGTAGATATATAAACTTAATGAGAGTTTGTTTATCTGGATAGATTAATGGAAGTTGAATGATGAATGTCTTGCTTTGTGGAATTTACAAATTGTTTTTCTATTTTAACTCTTTGATTACTAGGAACTAGTAATAAGCTGGTTGGAGGGTGTGATTAGTACTTAAAAGTGCATCTCATTTTAATTTTAAGTCGGACATTATTCAACTTTTACCTTCTTTTCATGGCTTAGACCTAGAAAATCTATACTTGCATTTGAGAGAATTTGAGAAGGTCTGTAACACCTATAATGACTTAAATTGTAGCATGAACACCATCAGATTAAAGCTTTTTCCTTTTTCATTAAAAGATAAAGCTAAAACATGGCTACAAAATTTGAGACCAGGATCCATTTGTGCTTGGGATGAAATACAACAACTTTTAAAGAAGTTCTTTCCGTCTCACAAAACAAACTCTTTCAAAAGACAAATCATCACTTTCATTCAAAAACAAGGAGAAACATTTTACCAATATTGGGATAGGTATCGAGACTTGCTTAATACTTGCCCTCATCATGGTTTTGAAACATGGAGATTGGTTTCACATTTTTATGAAGGGTTAACACCTAAAGATAGACAAATGGCGGAATTGATGTGCAATGGAACTTTTGAAGATAGAGACCCTAATAAAGCAATGGAGTACCTAGACTTGCTAGCTGAAAATGCTTAAAATTGGGACACTACAGGCACTTATGAGGCACCAAGTAAAAGTCAACCTCATATGTCTAGTGGAGGAATGTACAACCTCAGGGAAGATCATGACCTCCAAGCCAAGTTTGCATCTTTAGCTAGAAAAGTCAAGGCACTAAAATTCAAAAAGAGTGGTCAATTAAAATTTGTTCAAGACATTGTGTGTCAAATCTGTGAAATCAATGAACACTCAACCAATGACTGTCTAACTTTGCCTTCTTTTAAAGAATGCCTCCATGAACAAGCCTATGCTTTAAACAGTTTCCAAAGGCCCAATCAGAATCCATACTCGCAAACATACAACCTTGGTTGGAGAAATCACCCAAATTTCAGTTGGAAGAGTGATAACAATAATGCACAAACTTCACAACCACCGTTTCAAGCACACCATAATTTCCAAAATTCTTATGGATATGCACCTCCTTATGCTCCACCTCCTAGAAGAAATCTTGAGAAAACATTGCATGCATTCATTGAAAAGCCGGAGACAATCAACACTCAACTTGCTCAAAGCATGATAGATTTTAAAGATACTCTTGCAAAATTGACATCTGCTCTCAGTTTTCAAGAGAAAGGTAAGTTTCCATCTCAACCACAGCAAAATCCCAAGGGGCAATATAATGTAAATTCAAGTAGTTCTAGAAGCCATCACATGAATCAAGTCAAATCAGTCATTACTCTCCGCAGTGGTAAGGTTATGGAAAAACTCATTCTTGAACCTTGTGAGAAAGATGATGAGTTAATCTCTGAGGGTAAGGAAGGGGTTGAATCTAAGCATTGCAAAGAAAAGACTAATTTCCCGCCAACACTTCCATTTCCTCATGACATGACCAAACAAAGGAAAGTCAATCACAACTCTGAAATCTTTGAAACTTTCAAACATGTAAGGATCAATATACCTTTGTTGGATGCTATTAAATAGGTACCTTCTTATGCTAAATTTTTGAAAGATATGTGCACTGTGAAGAGAAAACTGAATGTGAAAAAGAAAGCCTTTTTAGCTAAACAAGTAAGTGCCTTTCTTTAGAACAATAATGCTTTGAAATATAAAGACCCTGGTTGTCCTACAATTTCATGCTTTATTGGAGAACATAAAATTGAAAGAGCTTTACTTGATCTTGGAGCTAGTGTGAATTTACTTCCATATTCAATTTTTCAGAGTCTCAATCTAGGTGAGTTAAAACCAACTTCTGTAACTCTCTTACTTGCTGATAGATCTGTAAAACTGCCTAGAGGAATAGTTGAGGATGTGTTAGTACAAGTTGATAAATTCATTTACCCTGTGGATTTTATTGTCTTGGATACACAACCTGTTGAAGCATGTAATTCATTTCCTGTTATTTTAGGATGTCCGTTTCTTGCAACTTCTAATGCATTGATTAATTGTAGGAATGGACTGATGAAGCTATCATTTGAAAACATGACATTGGAGATGAATATTTGTAACATTTGCAAGCAACCTGGAGATGATAATTATTTACAAGAAAGTAGACTTTATTGAAAAATTAGTTCATGATCAATTTCAAACCACTTCCAGTGAAACTTAGATTGATGAATCTGACGATTTGCAAATGGTTTATTTTTAGGAAGAATCAAAGGCAAATAGTTGGAGACCAAAAATTGAGGAATTGTCATCACGAGCAATTGAGTCCATACCTTTAAGTGTTCAACCACTTAAACCTGATTTGAAGCCGTTACCATTCAATCTCAAGTACTCATTTTTGGGAGAAAATAAAACTTTTCCGGTAATAATCTCTTCCAAACTTAATGCACATCAAGAAGGTAAGTTATTACAAACTCTGAAAATGCACAAAAATGCATTAGGATGGATCATAGCTGACATAAAAGGAATTAGTCCTTTGATTTGCACACACAGGATCTATTTGGAGGAAAATGCTAAACCCTCTAGAGAAATGCAACGAAGGCTTAATCCTAATATGAAAGAAGTAGTGAAAAATGAAGTCATTAAGCTTCTAGATAATGGAATCATTTATCCTATTTCTGACAGCAAATGGGTAAGTCCTACCCAAGTTGTACCCAAGAAGTCTGGAGTCACTGTGATAACAAATGAGAAAAATGAGTTAATTCTAACTAGGACTATTACTGGTTAGCGCATGTGCATTGACTATAGGAAACTTAATTCAATGACTAGAAAAGATCATTTTCCTTTACCTTTCATGGATCAAATCCTAGAAAGAGTTGCAGGTCATGAATTTTATTGTTTCCTAGATGGCTATTCAGACTACAACCAAATTGAAATTGCATTGGAAGATCAAGAGAAGACTATTTTCACATGTCCAATTGGTATTTTTACATATCGAAAGATGCCTTTTGAATTATGTAATGCACCAGCCACATTTCAAAGATGCATGCTCAGTATATCTAGTGATATGGTTGAACGTTTTCTTGAAATTTTTATGGATGATTTTTCTGTTTTTGGCGATTCATTTGATGATAGTTTGATTAACTTAGAAAAGGTTTTGAGCAGCTGTGAAGAGAAAAATCTTGTACTGAATGGGAAAAATGTCACTTTATGGTAACAAATGGCATTGTACTTGGTCACATTGTTTCATTGAAAGGAATTGAGGTTGACAAATCTAAAATCGAGTTAATTGCTAACTAGCCAACACCAAAATCTATTAAAGATGTTAGATCATTCTTAGGACATGCTGGTTTTTATAAAAGGTTCATTAAAGATTTTAGTGTAATATCTAAGCCCTTGAGTAACCTTCTAATAAAGGATAATATTTTTGAATGGACTGAACATTGTGAAGAAGCCTTTGTTAAACTTAAAAACTTGCTTACTTTTGCTCCTGTCATTCAACCTCCTGATTGGTCATTACCTTTCGAAATAATGTGTGACGCTAGTGATTATGCCGTGGGTGTTATCTTGGGACAAAGAAAAGATAAGAAACCTTATGTGATTTACTATGCAAGTAAAACTTTAAATAGTGTTCAAATGAATTACACCACCACTGAAAAAGAATTACTTGCAATAGTATTTGCATGTGAAAAATTCAGGTCTTATCTTGTTGGCTCACCTCTTGTTGTTTTTAGTGATCATGCAACATTGAAATATCTTCTTTCTAAGAAAGATTTTAAGGCTAGATTGGTGCGGTGAATTTTGTTACTTCAATAATTTGATATCACAATCAAAGACAAGAAAGGCACCGAAAATGTTGTTGCAGATCATTTGTCAAGATTGACAACAGATTCAAAATCTGAATCACACCAATCGATTACTACTTTCCTGATGAATCTTTACTTTCTCTTAGTTCAGTGCCTTGGTTTGCTAATTTTGTCAATTTTCTTGCAATAGGAGATTTGCCAACTCATTGGAGTACCCAAGACAAAAGTAAGTTTTTGAACGAAGTGAAGAACTTTTATTGGGATGATCCTTACTTATTCAAATATTGTCCTGATCAAATATTTCGAAGATGCATTCCCGAAAATGAGGTAAGTAGTGTCATTAAATTTTGTCATTCTGAGGCATGTGGGGGTCATTTCTCATCAAAGAAGACAACTGCAAAATTCTTACAATGTGGATTTTATTGGCCTACCATGTTCAAGGACACGCATGTTGTAACATCCCATATCATGTTAACTGATAAACAGAGTGACTAATTTTTTTATTTTTTTTATATATCTATTCATGGTATTTGTATTAAAGTCTACCGAAATTTCGACGGAGTCTCCCCTATACCGGGAGGTCCCAAGTTATCGACATACGACCTGTTTACACTTTTAATAAACCACATCTCCTAACTCAATTCAACGGAATTATCCTAGGTCTCAATCTCACATACATCATCATTCATATCAAACACAATGTTTATGATATACATTGTACAACAATTATTATTATGGATGGATAAAGATATAAACATGCATACATAGAATATAGTTATACAAACTACAAAATTAAATTCATCTATTCAAGTTTAAACATCAATTATATTACCAAATACACTCCCTAGAACCTAAATTACAAAAAGTGAACCTAAGCTAGAATCTACTCCTGTCGTGCATGCGATGATCCTAAAAACAAAATACATATTATTGAAATATGAATATCACAATAATATAGCAATACAAATATCCAGCAATTTAAAAAGGCAAACATGCATTCATATTTTATTCACTTCTCCCTTTTGGTTTTCATTGGAGACTTTTTCTCCTTAAACTACTACAAACCACTTTCTCTTCCATTATTAACCTCCATTCAAGATCTCATAAAACCACCCATGATTATTTCCGCTTAACACATTACCGATACCAATTTCACTGTTATCATCATCACCCCGTAGGAGTCGATGCAAGGTGATCCACTTACCCGGGATCCTAACATACACTAAATGTATGCTAGCCAATATATGATTGATCCCCTTATCCGGGATCCTATTATACACTAAATGTATGCTAGGCAATATATCTTGATCCCCTTACCTGGGATCCTAACATACACTAAATGTATGCTAGTCAATACATCTTGATCCCCTTACCCGGGATCCTAACATACACTAAATGTATGTTAGCCAATACATAATTGATCCCCTTATTCGGGATCCTAACATACACTAAATGTATGTTAGTCCAAACATGGCGATCCCCTTACCCGGAATCCTAACATACACTAAATGTATGCTAGTTCACGCCCCAAATCACACTTCTCATATTTCTTTGTCAACAATAATTTCATCACTTGGCAATTCACACAACAACCGTTCACCTTGAATACACATACATTCAGAATACTATCCAAAATATCGGCATCATTACGCAAACTCTTCCTCCTTTCTTCTAATATCCAACGTTCGATAATTCACATCTCACATCAATAACATATTGAATTATAGAATTTAACTAGAAAGTATAGGTGCGGATCACCTACCTGCAATAGAAGCTCTACTCGTGCTCCCCTGCTACTGCTGTTGCACCACGCCTGTGGTCCCTCCTGCAAATCACAGGTTTATCTCATAATTTTTCCTCACTCAAGGATATGTTTTATAATAACCATATCAACAACTAATAAGTCTTTCTTTCAGTCATTTCTTAATATTTTACGTTTTTCTCATTTCACCCATTAATATTGTCGTTCTTTGTCAAACCCCAGTTATCATTCCTTTCTTTATATTTGGACTATTACTATCCAACTGTTAATGCCTCGTTTTTGAACTGTTACTGTCTCACCTCTCCTCAGATTTTTAACTATATATGGAGTTATAGAACTCCAATTCAAGCGAGATTAGTCTCGTTGAAAAGCTAAGACATGAGGCTACAAGTTCTATGAATTAAAAAAAAAACCCAGTTATAATTCCCTCATCCTCCTATCTGAAATCTTACTGAAAGTCAGGAGACGAGTTTGTCCAGAGTCGTCACCCCCCTTCCCTTCACACATAACTTTCACAAACTACATTTTCTTGGTAAATTATCATGGTTTCACGTCCCCAATCACATACCACACATAAATTAACTTAATTTTAACAACATATACTTTTTCCTAATTCAAGTCTAAGAACCTTAATCTATAATTCACATCAAGGCATCAATTCATTATCGAATTTGAAATGACTTATAAGATCATGTTTAGAACACCTTAACTAGTTGAAGATTTTTCAACTCTCTCCTTTCATATCTAATGATAGCCAGCCCTCTATCTTCTCTTCTTGTTCAATTTCCTTGTTAATCCCTTGCCCACAGGTGTTTATTCCATCTATAAACCCTTAATTTTGGATGGTTTTCTTGAAATTTTAGTGTTTCTCTCTTGATTTTGCAAGAATGAATACAAAAACTCCCTCTTTTCTTTCCTTGTCATTTCTGCAGATTTTGGTGAGAATAGGAGTATTTATGCCCTATAATTTTTCTTATTTGCATTTAGGCCCCTACATCTTTTTTTTTCTTCTTATAATTAAGTTATACCTCTTTTCATTTCTTATAATTTCACCCCACAACTTTTAGTTTAGTTTATTTTCTTTAATTTAATCCAACCCTCAACATTTTCGGGTTGATTTATAATGTCTCGAAATATTTCGTCCAGAAACTTATATCTAAAAATTTTTGAATTCCCGTTTTTATTTAACCATATGCATGAATTTCTTCACTTTTATTTCTCATGTAGTTAGTTTGCAATCTACGCAACCTTTATTTTTCCCCGGGGTTTACACATGCATTCTGCAAAACTTGTGAAAATTGTCAAAAAGTTGATATTGGTCAAAACATTTTGCTTTATAATTCTCGACTCCATTTATTTCCTGGAAAGCTAAGATCAAGATGGAGCGGTCCATTTATTGAGAAACATGTGTATCCTTATGAGGCCTTTGATATTGAGAATCAAAAGAATGACAATGTTTTCAAGGTAAATGGACATTGTTTGAAAGTTTACTTTGACAATTTTTCAGTTGAAAATGACTCTATTGAATTGAGTGATCCTGTATATAAAGATTGATTCTTTTTCTCATATTTTTTTTGTGTTTATTTTTTGTGTGACTTTTGTTTTGCTTGTCTCTCTCACCCCGGTCAAATGGCGGATAACGGTACTCCGTGACTCTTAAGTCGGTTCTTTTAGTTTCCCATAATAACTGATATCTGTGTATATATTTGTGCAATTCTTTGCTCTTTCTCCTTTCTTTGCATCTCTTCTCCAATTCTCAATTGAAAATGGACACCACTCTTGGAAAATTAAAATAGTATTTTCCCGCTTTGCCTCCAAATGTGATTGCAAAATTTACCATGTTAGGTGTGAAAGATTGAGGTATTTAATGAATCATGGAATTCCTGAAGATATTCGTTGGCTAATTGAAGCAAAGGTCTAATTATTAGGTGAGTCCTCCAATTCTTTCATTTCATACATGCCTGGAACAGGTAAAAGCACTTTTACAAAGAAACGTCATGCAAAACGACTGAAAGTCTGTCACCGATGTGCCAGATAGACTTGTAATGCACAATGTCGTTCTTTAGGAATGATATCTATAAACCGTGAAGATAAAATACAATTCATTAAGGATGGCCTGAGTAAGGGGTCTTTAGATAATCTTCTATTGACCCTTGAGATGCATCCTAGTGGAGATGTGCATCGTGCAATTCATGATTTATGGCCACAATTCCATAAAAAACATGCTCGACATAGTCTTGGGAATCTGACTAAAAAAGACCTTGTTTGCCAGTTTTTAAGAAAACTGGATGGGAAGCCTATCCCCGACCCATAGAGGGCGTTTAAGCCGTTCTTGGACGTAAAACCAAGGGAAGATGTGAGCCACAATCATAACTACCTGTACATACCCATGCCTTTTCAAAATAAATAAATAAAGAGAGAGTGAGACTCCAGCTAGCTTACATATAGGTGGTATGATTGCATTTTTAATTTCTCATCTATAAAACCTTATCTTCCTTCCCTTCATTTCTACTCAACCCATGCATTCAACGGATATAGAAGTGTGTACAAATGGCAGGTTCCTCAAGTCATCACATAAGAAATATTTGTGTTTTCGGTGGATCCAGTCCTGGGAAGGAAATAGAGTTTTTAGAATCAGCAAATCATCTTGGTCAGATACTAGCTGAGAGAAAGATTCATTTAGTGTAGGCAGCCTTGGGTTAATGGGAGGTGGTTCAATAGCTGTATTTTTAGGAGGCAGTCAAGTTTTGGGGGTCGTACCCAAAACTTTAGCAAAAGAGGACATCATTGGAAAAACAATTGGAGAGGAACTACAGGTCTCCACAATGTCTAATCGAATGAATGCGATGTTTAACCATGTTAATGCCTGCATTGCTTGACCAGGTGGTCTGGGAACATTGGAAGAGATCTTTCATATTTCCTCTTGGGCCCAACTGCACATTCACCATAAATCCATAGGTCTGTTAAATGTTAATGGTTTTTATGATAATTTGTTGTCTTTTCTTGATCATGCTGTGGAACAAAAATTTCTAACATCTTCGGCACGACAAATCATAATCTCTGCTACTACTGCTAAACAATTGATTGACCAACTACAATCTTTCATCTCTGTAATTGATCCCTCCATGAGTCTCATAAATTGGTCAACTAAGGAAAGCCGTAAAAAGCTTAGATTGGATTTAAGCCTTCGTTTGTGAAACCTTGTGTCTTTTGGTTTTATTAATAGCATTTTATTTTATTTTGTTATTTCTTATATTTGTTTAAGTGTGTTTTAGGTTTGTTAGTGTTCGCTGTTTCAGGTGATGTCTTCTATACTATATCTTTCTACCTTAGGACATTGAGGACAATGTCTCGTTTTGGTTGGGGAGAGAGGGTAGTAGTTGACATTAAAAAAAAAAACTTACTAACTCTTTTTGCTATTTTTAAAACCATTTGACAAAACTGTTATTAGGATGGTAGAGTAAGGAGGAATTTTATTGACTCTTAAGACACATCTTAGTAAATATTTTTATCAAGGTCTATCAGAATACTTCTTGAAATATTTAGGTTTACAAACTCTCGCATTGTTATCACTTGATTCTGCTCATATACTCATTTAACAAGTATTCTTAAATCTTCATTTTCACACACACACTTTAACATATGATTGTGGGTTGCACATTGGATTATTACATTATTTATGTTCTTTTGTTAAAGGTAACAACTAAGGGAAAGGGATAGTATATAATTTGCAAAAGAAAAAAAAATTAATGATAATAAAAACATAGATAAGTTTGGTTTCGTAGCCTCCCTAACCTTAGCAATTAAGCCCGAAGGGGTGTTTTAACACCTTATACCCTAAAGTCAACTGACTTGGGAGCTATTGGCCCAACGTTTACATGGGTTAAGGAGAAAAGCTTAAGGGAATCAAGCATTGCACTATCTACGTATTAGTATCTGCAACCCGAGTTACTAAGCTCGTAGGGGTGTCTCAACACCTAATACCCTAAGACCAACTGGTATGGGAGTCATTAGCCGAAAGCTCGTTACATGAGTTAAAGATGCATTGTGTTTTAAGTTATATGTATATATATTAAAAAAATAAAAAGAAAAAAAAATATAATAATCCCAACCCAAGGAAGTTAACCTTAAACATTAGAACAAAAATTCTGTTTTCTTCCAAGTAAAGCCTCATAACTATATATTGATATATTGAGCACAAAAGGAAGGTTTATTAATATCTTGTTTAAGAAGTATGAAGCAGATATATAAATTTAATGAGAGTTTGTTTACTTGGATAGATTAATGGAAGTTGAATAATGAATGCCTTGCTTTGTGGAACTTGCAAATTGTTTTTCTATTTTAACACTTTGATTACTAGGGACTAGTAATAAGCTGGTTGGGGGGGTGATTAGTACTTAAAAGTGTATTTTTATCAAGGTTTTATATCATCATTTGCACTTAAAGCATCAATAACTTCTTAACTTAAGCATGCTTTATAATAACAAGTCTAATAATATAAGATAGCCTTAATTTATGGTAAATGCTCATTTTAAATGCAGGCCTATCACACCAATCAAAAGATTGATTGATGAGTTCAACTACTGAAATTGAGAAGACAAAGAAAGGGTTAAGCTTAGAAAAGAGATGCTGGTACAGTCCAAACTGGAACACTATTCAGTCATTTGGTCATATCTAGAGCTGTAGATCTTGGATTTCAATTTGGTTTATATGGCTAGAAAGCTAAGACATGGGCCTAAAACATTTATGCGGAGTCCAAGACTCATTTCTGCTATTTGGAAGTCCAAATCTTAGCAACAACGGAGAAGTCGAAATCTGTCCTGCAGCCTAGACACTGTTAAGTGTCCTGCCCATATCTCGAGTTCTAGAAGTCCAAATACACTAATTCTTTTTTTGTTGGAAAGCTGAGACAATTTCCTAGAACTTTCATAAGGACAATTGGTTCAAATTCTGACATTAGCAATGACGTTTTGTTCAGACAAGAAGATAAGGATTGTCACCAAGTCAAGATGTGGCCACCCACTCAACAATTAGTCATCAAATCAATAGTTCCAAATTTTGGCCTATAAAAGGAGGCATTTGCCACCTATTTAAGCATCTTGGTTTTCAGATCAAGATCATGTTCTTGCTCTATCTTTATATTTTTGTAATGCTTAAGTTTTGTTTATATTAATATCTTGTTTATGCTTTTCATTTCCTTTCCTTTACTTAGTTAACTTATATATTATTTATGTTCTTATCTTGTTTATTTATGTTTCTCTCTTTCATTATGTTTAGCTAAGTTTATTATGCCAAGGTGAAAAGGTTACACTAATGGTGTAAGAATAAGTATAGTATAAACTCAACATGGACTTTAATGTTTGATACTAACATGTTTTGTATTTGTTATCTTATTTACTCTTAATACTTTGCTTGTTAAATGGTTAATCTAGATTTATGTTGTATAGCCTTGGTACAACAAATACTTGGCACTTTCATAGCCCAAACCGTATGGTATAACCGACACCTGTGCTATGAAAGGAACTTGATTTGTTGTTAACATAAGTTATAATCATGAATACCTGACAACATTTACAAGTATTAGCATTACTCGAATAAGATAACTAATGTAATCATGTTAACAATTTATAATCCGATTGGAACCTCTTTTGTGTGTGGTTTCTAGTTGAGTAGTAAGAGTTTATACTATACTTGTTTGAAATACCATTAGTGGATCCTCTAACATTGACAATTATTTTTATCATTGTTTAATCCTTAAATCAATATCACATCTCAAAGCTCTCTTCAACTTATTATTATTATTATTATATAGTTGACCTCCCTATGGTTCGATCCCGATCTTGCCGGGTTATTTATTACTTCGACACTCCTACACTTAGGAGAAGACATCAATCTTTTGGTCGTGTCAATATCTTAGTGTTATATCTTGATTTTGAAATTATTTAGACATAATTTGTTAGGTTATTTCTGAAAATTACAAAACAAATTCATAATGGGTAGTTTGGCGTCAATATCTTTCTTTATTTGATAGTTTTGGCTAAGTAAAAAAATAGTTTCTTTGCTTAGTTTGAGGTATTTGAGTCTTATTTCATTAGTTTTATTATTCTCTAAATTTTTTATATGTCTTCACATCATTTATATTTTGCACAAATTCATTTTGTTATTCGTATTTTCTATTTATAGTTTTGTATTGACAATTTTTAATTTTTATTGCTTTTTGAGTCTATATATTATTTTGGATTGCACAACTGGACCTGTTTGGGAGTGTGGTTGCAGTTGCTTTTCAAAGTACTTTTCATTCCGAAATGTATCAAAATGATGTTGTTTTTATTTTTTAAAAATTATTTTTGAGATCAGCGCATCAAAACGATCCAAAACATACAAAAAAATTAAAATTTTTGGAAACAAGGGTTGGCCGGCGTTTCCAAACGCTCTTTAAGTTGTTGATTGTTTTTTGAATTGTTGTGATATAGTACCTTTAAGAATCAAATTTTTGGAGATTGAGTGAAAAAAAGCGAAAATTTGAGCATATTATTGTGAAAAGCCAAGAATTTGAATGAAACACGAGAGGAGTGACATCTATTGAATGTAAACATTGGAGGAAGTGTGTGAGGATATATTTCTATTACTACTAACATGATTTTCAGTTCTTGACGATGTCAACTATAAGTGGGTTATCACCTCCACAGAATAAGAACAATCCAGAATGGGGGGTTATTTGGATATGCAACAACAATTGGAGGTGATGAACTTAAGGTTTGGAGAGGCTATGAATGAGATGGATATATTGAGAATCGAAGTAGCTAGTCTTCGAGATGGGCCAGTTTGTAGATATCCCAAGGGTAGAGGCCTGCGAGATGAGCTATTTCACCTTTAGAGGAGTTTATAGCTGAGAATACAGGTAAAGAGATCAATGATTTTGATCATGAACATAGTGTTAGGATTCGACAACCTAGAACCCACAAACATGGGTGAGTTCGACCACATGATTAATTCCTCTATAGGAGAGCAAATATGAATGATGATTTTTGTGATGGTTTGAACAAAAAATTGAGAAGTATTAAGATGAAGATTTCAACTTTTTAAAGCAAAACTGATCGTGTGACATATTTGAAGTGGGAGAAGGAAGTAGAATTGATCTTTGATGACAGGAAAATAAGGTTAAACTTGTTGTTATTGAATTTATTAACTATATATTTCAAAATTTTCAAGTTATAATTCAATGTATATTTTGTTTAGTTTTATTAATTTGATGATAAAAAAGTATTACAAGGAAGTTATATATCAATTAAATTAAATTAAATCATATCCTAAGCAATTTTAAAAATGTTCTACATCGATATGATATATTAAAAAGAATTTATCAAATTTTCTTAGTGCAAACCTAATATTTAAATTCATAAAATAAAAGAAAGGATTGTATGTACATAACTCTTTGTTTTTAATAAATTTATAGCTAAGAACAAAATTATGTTCAAAAAAATTGGTATGGATTTCTTAACAGATTTTCGAATTTGTAGAATTGTAGATAGATCTTTTTCTTTTAAGGAATCGCTATGCCTAATCTAAATTAATTATTCATTTTTCTCTTAGATGTCTGTATAAAGCCCGTTCTTTTTTGTGGGATATATTATATGTTGGATTAGTTTCGGTAAGAAGTTTTATTTGTAACACATGGGATTCCAATTGAAATTTTAATGAGAAAGGGATAACACATGTCTATTGGTTAATCTTATACGAATCCAATATCTCCAAGAAATCTACTTTTATTCTAAAGAAAATTTCGGACCATGCATATTTCTTAATATATAAAAGAAAACATTATACTCCTAATTTTCCCTTCTTCTTTGACCTAATAATGGACTCTCCGAAACTTTCTAAACCCCAAAAGGAAAATAAAACAAAACATGTAAAAGCTTAATTGATATTTTGAGAACTGCTTCGTTGCTTTCTTTTGGTGTTGGCCTAACTCCCCTTGTTTTGGTTTTCACCATCTAATTTTTGTCACAACTTCCAAGCCATATGCGATTTATTTCTTACCGATCTAAGTGCCACTGCATCCCATTCCCATTCCATATTTGAGTTTGGTATGTTTTTCCCACTCTAAAACCTGTCACAAAGCGTGTACTTTCAATTTAACCCAACTCCCTCTCTCTCCCTCTCTCTCTCCTTAGAGTTAAGAAGAGACCTCTGTTCAGGAAATAATAGAAAGATAAAACAAGGACCCTTCAACTGAAGAGTTCTTCTCTAAAAATCTAAATCAAATAACGGTCTTGAGAATTCCAAGGCTCTAAGCAACCGAAGATTAGCTCCAAAACCCTAGTTGCTGACATGTTCTTTTCTTCCCTCAACCCTCTCCTCTCAGCTAAACAATCCCTTCTTATTAGGTCAGACTTCAACTTCTCTAAATTTTACCATGCAAAAATTTTTGCTTTTCTATTTTCTATAGGTGAAAAGTCCATTCTTTTTTCAAGAATTCAAACTAGAAATCAGTGCTTCAAGGACTCCTCTGTTTTTGCTTCAGGATGAAAAAAAAAAAGACAGATTAATAGAGTTATATTGATGGGTTCCTAAAATAAATTTTTGCCCACCTCTCAATTCCGATTGCTGAATATGGGTTCTGTTAATGCGTTTCTTAATAAGAAATTACTTCCTTTTGCAGCCTCTTTCTGGCTTTCTGTCTCCACTCTGTTCCTTTCTCTGTTTGGTTTCTTCGATAGAACCATGTTCAGGTACTCAGTTTTATTTCTTTAGTTACCTTGTTAGAAGTGCTCTAATTTTGCGTCTATTAATTTAAATTCCTTTTTTTCAGAGTGAAGAGCGATAAAAGTTTGGAGGCCAAGGAACCAGAAGTTGAAGTTTCTGAATTTAAGGGAGCAAAAGAAATGAATGAATTAGAAGAAAAGGAAAGGCCAAGTAAAAAAGAAGCCAAGGAACCAGAAGTTGGAGTTTCTGAATTTATGGAGACGAAAGAAGTTGATGAATTAGAAGAAAAAGAAACACCAAAGTTCTTCTTCAAATTCCAGTTTCAAACTTATAGAGAGGAAGATGAGCCTGTTCTCTTGAGTTCGGTACCTCCTACAAGCACTAACAAGTACGAGTTCTTGTCAGAGAGGGATTTCAGTCATTACTTGGAGAAGCCGGAGGTTGTTAGTCTTACAGTGAAAGAGTTGTATGCGGGTTCTAATGGTGAATTTTTTGCCAATAAAAAGATTATGGAGGATGGGGTTTTATCTGATAAGGACTTTGCAGAAAAAGAATCAGAATCAGAAGCAGAATCTGTTCGTGAAGAAATAAAAGAGATTTCTGCAGATAGTGTGCGTGATGAATATGATGCTTCGAGAGATGATGATGCTCCGTTGCTAACAGAGAAGGACTTTATTCTTTCAGATTCTATTGTTTCAAGCCATGAGTTTATGAGTCGTTATGTAGCTTCAACCAGCGATGGGTTCTTGTCACATAAAGATTTTGAAGATGTATTTGGACTTGATATTTTGAAGGAAATTGATGGGCAGACGGAAGAATCAACCGACGAAAATTTGGAGTTAGAGTATTTAGATTTGAAGAATTTGAATGCCGGTTACGAGGCCGATGATTTTGATGAGGAAGATAGTAACATAATGGAAGAGATTGAAAAGAAAGAAGAGGCTGTGCAGAATCCAGCTAAAGTAGAAGAAGACACAGAAATGCTGTCTGGCAAAGATTTTGAAGACAACAACAATTCCAGTAAAAAGGAACATGGCTGCAAAGAAAATGAAGCCAAGGATATTTTAGATATGCCAAAGTCCAATTCTCAGAATTCTTCGGCTGCCGATTCCGAGGATTCAAATGGCTTGGAAACCTTATGGGAGCATCAAGATTTGATAGAACAGCTCAAAATGGAACTGAAAAAGGTCAGAGCTACAGGTCTGCCAACCATTTTAGAAGAAGACGAATCACCGAAAATAATGGAAGATTTGAAGCCATGGAAAATTGATGAGAAGTTCCAGCATGAAGATAGAATGGGTGAGCTTCACAAGTTCTACAAGAGTTACAGAGAAAGAATGCGGAAATTTGATATCTTGAATTACCAGAAGATGTATGCAATGAGTAAGTTACATGTCACTAGCCTTTTCTTCATTCAACTTTTCTTTCTGCAGATGTTCTATCTTTTCCTTTCTAGTTCTTTTGCAATTTGCAATTAAAAAGAAGCATTCAATTTTTTTTTTCTATTGATACTATCAATATTAACCTGCTAATTAAGTTCTTTTAATCAGTGTTAGCTATAGCACAACCTACCTTTGCAGTCTTTTAGAAGTTAGGGGCAACTACAAGGACCCACTAAATCTAGTTTGTTTGGTTCCTGCTCATATCACAGGCATTTAGAGTAGTAATTACACAAAACTAGGAGGTTGAACCGAATTGTGTCGACCTTTTCCACTACCCAAACATGCATACACAACATGGTATCTGATGTTAACATGGCTAGTAAAATCCTTCTACGAGTTCCATTCTCTTGCACCGTCAAGAATGCTTCTGTTGCTTTCCTCCTTTAAAGCTATTTATCCATCCACGTTAAAAGATAAACCTATCTTTATTCATTTGGGGCCACCTCATTTTATAGCTAGTTGAAGATGCAGATGGCTAATCTTTAATGTCATTCTACCAACCTTTATCTTTCATTCACTGGAATGGCTTTACCTAAATCTCAATTCTCTGCTACATTTCAAATAATCTTGCACTGACTTCAATGCTCCACGTAATCTATTTTCTAAGTATGATTTCTTTTGCAAACAATCTTCTTCTAATAGTGGAATTGGAAAAGAAACGTGCATGATTTAAAATGACCTTTAACCTATAATTATATATATTATCTATGTATTATATGCACAAGTGGTCAATTACATCTCCTGCTTTATTACATTTCAAGTTTCATAAGTGCCTTGTTCCTCGTGCTTCATCACAATCTATAGGCTTTCTTCAATCGAAGGACCCACTTAAATCGATTACAAGGCGTGAAGCTTCAGCTCCAGCATTGACATCCCTTCTTTCGCAGAAATTCCTGCTAAGCAAGCGCAAAAAGTCCAGTTCTGACCCGATGGTGAACTTTATTAGGGAATTGCATAACGATTTGGAAGTGGTGTATGTTGGGCAACTGTGCCTCTCATGGGAAATCCTTCTTTGGCAGTATGAAAAAGCGCTAGAGCTATGGGATTCTGACCCTTATGGGATGCGACTCTACAATGAAGTCGCTGGTGAATTTCAACAGTTTCAAGTGCTGTTGCAGAGATTTATAGAGAATGAACCTTTTGAAGGTCCAAGGGTACAAAATTACATCAAGAATCGATGTGTGCTGCGTAATCTCCTTCAAGTTCCAGTAATAAGAGGTAAGCTATTGAACTATCATGAATGTGCATATCCATTGATAGTGACGTGCTCTATGGTTGTTTTATGCCCTCAACTGACTATACCAATGAATAACACATTAAGCTAGATGGGACTACAAATAACAATAGATAAACCAGCTCATTTCTTGATTTGTTAGGCAAAAAGAATGAAAGCAGCATTAAAAGCTATCCAGTCTGGCCCTTCGGGAGAGTTTTTTGCATACCAATTAAAAGAAGAAAAGCTTAATTGTTTTGCAGAGGACAGTATGAAGGATAAAAAGGCAAGAGGAAAAGGAAAAGATGGTGATTCAATTACAAGTGATATGCTAGTAGAGATCATGGAAGAATCAATAAGAATTTTTTGGCAATTTGTTCGATCTGATAAAGATGCAGAAAATGTGATATCAAAGGGTCGCAAGGGAACTCAAATAGAACCCCAAGATCCCACTGAGCTAGAGCTATTGACAGAAGTTCGAACAAGTCTTCAAAAGGTTAGCTTCATAATTCTTCTCCATCTATTGCTTTAGGTACTAACCATGTAATCTTGTTTACTAATTTTTGGTATCTCAACGGGAAAACAGAAGGAGAAAAGGCTTAAAGACATTTGGAGAAGTGGAAACTGCATATTGAAGAAGTTCCAAAAACATCAAGGGGACAACTCTGATCAAGTTCTTTGCTTCTTCTCTCAAGTGGATATAAATTTAGTATCAAGGGTTCTGAACATGTCCAAAGTAACAACGGATCAGCTACTGTGGTGTCACAATAAATTGAGCAAGATAAATTTTATTAACCGGAAGATCCATGTAGAACATTCATTTTTGCTTTTTCCATGTTGATAATAGCATGCCCACTGCATATAAGATATCTTAAGAGAAAAGGAAAAGGAATTTTGCATTTTTTCTAGTTTGCATCCTTTGTATTTTGCAAGAGTTCATTAGAAGATTTATCACACAAGCTCTTTTTGCTTGTGACAATGAAAATATTTCAATATTAATGAAAAAAAAAACACCCCTATGAACTATGAAGGTATCTTCACGGACCAGAATCAACAAGATCGCCCTTTTTCATTCTTGAGCGATGGAAGGATCATGCCATTCCAGTGATTATCTACTGTGAAAAGCTTCATTTAAGGGAACGCTTTTTCCAAAATAAAGGGTATGCATGTTGGCCATGAAATGTTACATCAAGGAATCTTAACTCCTTGATCACGAGAGTGTTTGCAGTACTTTTTAAATTTTACTTAAAAAAACATATTAAATCATTTTTTTTTTTCAAGAGAAATTTTATGATATTCAAAATAATTAGCAACATTTTATTAGTTATGTTATGAGTTTGTTTTTTTTGTTTCTATTTTTCTATTCAAAGAGGTATAAAAAATAACTAATAATACATTACTAATCACTTTTAAATATCATAATTTTTTTCAATTGTTTTAATACGTTAGATGTTCAAAAAATATTTTAATGTAATTTTATTTAAAAAATGATTATTCATCGTAAACATACATCTAATAAATGTCTGAATAATGTTAGGAAAATGCATCTCTAATGAATGTGTGAATAATGTTAGGGGAATATTGAACATACTAATTGTTTGCTTCTTAGTTTTCTCCCTCCATCTTTCCAACGTCTAAGACATTGTAGAGTATTTTTTTTTAATTATTATTATTCTTATCAATCCTTCTACTCTATTAGAAATAAACCCATAGATTATACCGGCCAGAAGCCCAGTTACAACAAACAGTATGGTCCATCACAGGAAAGGAAGGAAACCCTCTATAAAACCAATCTTTTCTTTCACTATCTTTTTCGCACATACATTATGCACTAATAAAAGTTATATTAAACATTCAAATACTATTTGTTAAGTTTTGCAATAAATATAATTTCAATGAAATCCTAGAGGGGGGGTTTTGGGCATGGTTTTTTATTTTCTATTTTGAATTTCAAAAGTTATTTTTTCTAGCCTTTTCAATATTAGTTTTTAATATTTTTTAGGTTTTTCATAAATTAAAGTTTTCCTTTTGTTGTTTGAATTGCAAGTTTTATCATAAAAGTGGCAAATGATGTATCATAGATAAGATAAAAAAAACTTCAATTGATTGATTTTTTTTCTTATACAAACATTTTTGTTTATATATATATATATATAAACAGCTGAATCATTAATCTTGAAATCTCGTATTATTCAATGAGGGTAAAATAGTCCTATACATAATGCAGTCATGTTAACATTTCGTGCTAGAAATTATTTTCAAAATGTTTTGGACATAATTACATTTGTAAAATAATAATTGATCATTAACATGTAAAATTTTTAGAAGAATTTACAAGAATAAAAGCAATAGTTATGGATTAAAGTGGGATGCCCTATTCTCCCTTGTTGAATTGTTACTCTCACTTAGTAATTCAGAAAATAACAAAACTAACTTTCTTTTTATTCCACATAAAGCCGAGAGCTATTCTCAAAGTTTATTTTTATTTAATTTAACATTTATTAAATAAAATATTTTAAAGAATTTCAATGATTTAAATTCTAAAGTAAAAAAATATATTTATTCAATCAAAATCTTGTCATTTTATTCATGCATTTCCTTTTTTTATTTGACATAGTTATGACTTTTGTTTATTAACAACATGATTTTTCAATACAAACTTAAAACAATTAAAAATAGAAATCAACAAGAATTCAAATGATTTAAATTTAGGAGGAAAAAACATAGTTATTGTAACAACCCGGCTTTTTCATAGCAAAAAATCAGTGGAATTTTTTTTTTTGTAAGTCGTTAGGTTCTCGCTACTTTTCACAATATCATTATGTGAATTTATAAATGCATTCCATTCATTAGCAAGGCACAACCCACATAGGATAATGTAAATCAACATCCCATAAAAGTGACAATACAGATTCTCGCCATGGTATTTAGGGTTTATCGTAACAAAATTCATCTCTTAGAGTAGTGCAATATTCATATGATTTCATAATACAACATTCTCAAAAAGGAAATATCACATACATACATCCACCACAACATGTTTACAAGATTGTATTTTCGTATCCGTATTTCATTACAATTTTCGATACAAATCTTTACAAAAGTGTTGAATGTCAAATATTCAATTAGTTCGTTCGTTCTTATCAAATACACAACACCTAAAACATACTATTACATAGCACCTTTCAAAATAAGTGAACCCATGGAACAGACTTTCCTACGCACCTTGATTGTGTGATGTACCTGTTACAAAACAACATGGATACAAGAATTGTAAATAATCTCAACATGATAATAAACAACTAGAAGAACATTACCGTTACTTTTCTTATCAACTTAGAATGGGTACATTTCTTCTTTTACTTCTCATATGCATTGTACAATCCTTATTATTTCGTTAAGTGTATTATTCTCACTCATACGCCCCAATCTACATAGGAGTTGTGGAGCCGAAGTTTAAACATCGGTCGGGGTTAATTACTTCACTTTAATCCGGTCATCCACCTTGGATACTTTTAACCATATCTAATCGCAACATTCAAACTCGGGTATCCGTCTTGGATGCTATTAACAAAAACTAATCACAAAATCAAACTTGTCATCTCTTACGAATACCATTAGTCGATGCGAATCATTATAATTAACTCAACCATCTATCTAGGATGCCCTTAGCCAGAGCTAGACATCATATTCGACCCGACCATCCCTCTAGGATGCCATTAACCGAAACTAATCACCAACGCAACCCGACCATCCATCTAGGGATGTCATTAGCCGAAGCTAATCACCAACGCAACCCGACCATCCATCTAGGGATGTCATTAGCCGAAGTTAATCACCAACACAACCCGACCATCCATCTAGGATGCCATTAGCCAAAGTTAATCATCAATTTATCTCGATCATCCCCTTAAGATGCCATTAGCCAAAACTAATCATCAAACACAACCCGACTATCCATCGCGGATGCCATTAGCCGAAGTTAATCATCAATTCATCCCAGCCATCCTTTTAGGATGCTATTAGCCGAAGCTAATCATAATATTCATTCAACATTCTATAACAGTTTAACACTCATTTTATCACAATAGTAGATCATTCATATTACTCGTACAAACGTTTCATATTAATTTAGCATTCCTTATAACACAATAGTAGATCTTTCATAATGCTCGTACAAACATTCCAAAATAGATTTGCATACATTATAACACAATGAACTCTTTCATAGTACTCGTACAAATGTTTCGAAACCATTTAACATTCATTATATCACAATAGTAGATCCTTCATGATATCCGTACAAACATTCCATAACAGTTTAGTACAAGTTATAACGTAATAAAAAAAACACTTCATAATAAGTTCACTTTGGGGAATTAGCGTTATGGTAAAAGGGATGGAAGCCACCTACCTATTCCTCCTGTGGAGTGTCCGTGCCCAATCAAAGATTTGATCCCGATCGTACCGCCTAATCACATCAATTGTCACAAATCAGCACATTTGCATTCTAACATCACATACTCACCACCATACATATTTCAAGAATCCACATGTTCACATTCAAGTTTTCCACATATTACACAATCATACAATGAATTCATTACAGGCATTTATGTCAATTCTGATATGGAAGTCTGTCACAGAACATCGGCAGCAAAAGCTGATTCGCTGGTGACATAGAATTCGACAGCGAAAACTGATTCGCTGGTGACACAAAATTAGATAGCAAAAACTGGTTCACTGGTGCTGGTGACATAGAAATCGGCAGCGAAAATTAGTTCAGTTTGCTGGTGACACAGAAATCGACAACGAAAACTAATTCACTGGTGACATAAAATTTGGCAGCAAAAACTAATTCGCTGGTGACACATAATTTGTCAACGCAATCCAGTCCTATGGTTGACGTATGAAATCATCTGTATACCTAGTTTTTCGTTACTTAGAAATCGTTGATGAAAACTGAGTCGTTGTCAACATCGGCAGCAAAAGCTGATTCACTGGTGACATAGAATTCGACAGCGAAAACTGATTCGCTGGTGACACAAAATTAGATAGCAAAAACTGGTTCACTGGTGCTGGTGACATAGAAATCGGCAGCGAATATTAGTTCGGTTTGCTGGTGACACAGAAATCGACAACGAAAACTAATTCACTGGTGACATAAAATTTGGCAGCAAAAACTAATTCGCTGGTGACACATAATTTTTCAACGCAATCCAGTCCTATAGTTGACGTATGAAATCATCTGCATACCTAGTTTTTCGTTACTTAGAAATCGTTGATGAAAACTGAGTCGTTGTCGACTCAAAAATTATCAACGTAACACAGTTTCACAACTGACGCTGAAATTATCAGCACGTATAGTTCACGATTGACTAAAACATCATTGATGAAAACTGAGTCGCTACCGACTCGGAAATCGTCAACTCAGTCAGTTCTACGATTGATGCTGAAATAATCAGCTTATATATTCTACAATTGACATAGATATAATTGATGAAAACTGAGTCACTGCCAACCCAGAAATCATCAACGCAATCCATGTCACTGCCGATTCAAAAATCAGCAGCGGCGATGGAGTTGTTTCTGGTTCTACTTCTTTCTTTTGGCTAAGCGTAAGGTTTACTTTAGGCTTTCCCCCTACCAACGTTTCTCAATCTATTTGGACATAGAACCTCGCCGAACCACACTTCATTCATCATACATTATCAAACAACACAAAAATGTCTCCGTATGTTCATCTACCAAGGTTTTTCTCAAATCATCACTTCCAATACCAGTACCTAACATTGCTACTACCATATATTCTTGCATTCATATTTGTATCATGGCAATGTATCAACACAACTAATAACAATTCTACAACATATACGAGTTCTATTCCATTTTTATGACAAGTATAATTACAAAAATCATGCCACAACATATTTTCATTTACTTGAACCATTCTCATGTAAACCCATCAATCTCATAACAAAATTCAAGCATGAACATCAAGATAAATTTCAGTTCCAGCACACAAAATGTTCCTAGGAATTTAACAGAATCACACTCAATGCATCTCCTCATTTCTTTACACATTTCATGTAAGTTCATCAATCATATGTGAAAAATCAAGGCATTAATCATCAACATACATTATATTTAAGTTTGAATATGTAAGGATCCTAATTTTTCTGGAACAAAACACCTCACACATAAGCAAACATGGCATTTTTTATATATATACACATGGCATTCATATAAAAGTCTACTTAAATTGAACTGTTATTGTCTAACTATTACTGTTTAAATCTTGAATTGTTACTGTCTTACGATTACTGTCTAATTGTTACTGTTTAAATCTTGAACTGTTACTGTCTTGCGGTTACTATCTAAACCTTCAACTGTTATTGTCTAACTGTTACTGTTTAAATCTCGAACTGTTACTGTCTTGCGGTTACTGTCTAAACCTTGAACTATTATATAAGGTATTCATATGAAAATCTACCAAAATTTCAGCAGAGTCTCCCCTATACCGGGGGCTCCCAAGTTATCGATATATAACTTGTTTACACTTCTAATATCCCACATCTCATAACTCAATCACGACCCAATCATCCTAGGTCTTAATCCCATAAACATCATCACATCTCAACCACAATATTTATTACATACATTGAACAACAAATATCATTATAGAGGGATAAACGACATAAACAAGCATTCATGGAACATGATTATATGAATTACGGAGTTAAGTTCATCTATTCAAGTTTAAACATTAATTATGCAAATTAAGTTATACAAATGTTTCAATGTTTATAAAATACAAGGTAAACCTCCCTAAACTACATAACAAAAGTGAACAAAAGCTAAAATCTACTCCTATCGTGCATGCGATGGTCCTTAAAAAAATACATATTATTGAAACATGAATACCGCAATAAACATAGCAACACAATTATCCAATAATTTAAAAAGGCAGGCATATATTCTTATTCTATTCACTTCTTTCTTTTTGTTTCTATTGGAACTTCTCCTCATTCAACTACTAAATTATTTCGTCTTCCATTTCCAACTTCCATTCAAGATTTCATAAAATCAACCACTTCTATTTCCACCTATCACATTATCGATATCGATTTTATTGGTATCATCATCACCCCATAGGCGTCAATGCATAATGATTTCTTTACCCGGGACCCTAACATTGTGCTAGTCGATGCATGGTGATCGCTATACCCGAGATCCTAACATACACTAAATGTATGCTAACCGATACGTGGTGATCCCCTTACCCGGGATCCTAACATATACTAAATGTTTGCTAGTCCATGCCTCATAGGCATCGATGCATGGTGATCCCCTTACCCGAGATTCTAATATATACTAAATGTATGTTAGTTCATGCCTCATAGGCATCGATGCATGGTGATCCCCTTACACGGGATCCTAACATACACTAAATGTATGCTAGTCCATACCATGTATCACACTTCTTATATTTAATATGTCGACAATAATTTCATCACTTGACGATTCACACAAGGGCCATTCACCTTGAACATATATACATTCGGGATACTATACGAACTAACAACATCATTACACAAACTTTCATCTTTTCACATAATATCCAACATTCGCTAATTCACATCTCATATTAATAACATATTAAATCATTAAATTTAATTAGGTGGCTTAGGTGTGGATCACCTACCTGCAGTAGAAGCTTTACTCGTGCTCCGTTGCTGCTACTGCTACTACTTCACCACGCTTGTGGTTCCTCCTGTAATCATAGGCATATCTCATAAATTATCCTCATTCAAGATAATTTTCATAATAACCATATTAATAGTTAATATAAGTCTTTCTTTCAATTATTCCTTTCACTACAAGATTTCACAGTTTTACCGACGAAACTATTCCGTCGGTCTGTGATTTAGAGTTCGTTGGTAATTTTTTTACCGACAACATCCCCGATGAAAACCATCTGTCAGCTTTCCTTTCGTCAGTAATACCTAATTCCGTTGCTACATCGGTCGGTAAAAAAAACAATTGTCGATGGTTTTACAAATGGAAATTGCGTGCCAAAAAAATTTCCTGCTTGAAATATACCGACGAATTGATTCCATCGGTGATTAGTTAAAATGCTGACGGACTATAGCCCTCAGTAACTTTATCGGTGAGTGTGTGAAATATCGACAAAAGATATTCGTTTGTAAATTCATCGGTGATTGTGGCATTTGCACCAACCTACTGTGAAATGTCGACAGACTCATTCTGTCTATAAATTCATCGGTACGATTGACATTTCCCGCTCTCTGTCAAATGCTGACGGATACAGTCTGTCGGTAAAACCCTTTGTAATTATTTTTAAATATGTTTTAAAAAATTATTTAGAATACATAATATACAATTATATAAATTAATAGTAAAAAAAAACCAATTATGCAAATAAATTTTTTATTAAACATCAAAAACAAAAAAATAAAGTTAAATAATATTCATTACAAATTGAATGTGTTTCAAAAAAAAAATTAAATTAACTATTAAAGTTAAATAATATTCATTACAAATTAACATAATGGTGGAGCTGGAGGAGGAGAAGGAGGAGGCTGATTGTTATACAGCCAAAAAGGAGGAGGCGCACATGTATCACCACTCTGTAATGCCATGTTTATGACCATTTGGCAAAGCTGTTCATAATTCGCCGAGAGTTATGTATACCCTGCCAATAGGTGGTCGTATTTTTCGGTGAGTTGAGTCGTGTGTTGCTGCAAGGCCACGAACTCCTTAGATTGGGTGCTCGATACTAATTGGGAGTTCCCAACGGTTGAGACACTACGATATAAATTAATAGTAAAAAAAACCAATTATGAAAATAAATATTTTATTAAACATCAAAAACAAAAAATAAAGTTAAATAATATTCATTACAAATTGAATGTGTTTCAAAAAAAATATTAAATTAATTATTAAAGTTAAATAATTTTCATTACAAATTAACATAATGGTGGAGCTGGAGGAGGAGGAGGAGGAGGCTGGTTGTTATACGGCCAAAAAGGAGGATGCGCACATGTATCACCACTCTGTAATGCCATGTTTATGACCATTTGGCAAAGCTGTTCATAATTCACTGAGAGTTGTGTATACCCCGCCAATAGGTGGTCGTATTTTTCGGTGAGCTGAGCCGTGTGTTGCTGCAAGGCCACGAACTTCTTAGATTTGGTGCTCGATACTGATTGGGAGCTCCCAACGGTTGAGACACTACGGTATAAATTAATAGTAAAAAAAACCAATTATGCAAATAAATTTTTTTATTAAACATCAAAAACAAAAAAATAAAGTTAAATAATATTCATTACAAATTGAATGTGTTTCAAAAAAAATATTAAATTAACTATTAAAGTTAAATAATATTCATTACAAATTAACATAATGGTGTAGCTGGAGGAGAAGGAGGAGGAGGCTGGTTGTTATACGACCAAAAAGGAGGAGGCGCACATGTATCACCACTGTGTAATGCCATGTTTATGACCATTTGGCTGTTCATAATTCACCGAGAGTTGTGTATACCCCGCCAATAAGTGGTCATATTTTTCGATGAGCTGAGTCGTGTGTTGCTGCAAGGCCACGAACTCCTTAGATTGGGTGCTCGATACTGATTGGGAGCTCCTAACGGTTGAGACACTACGGGCCGCCCGCAAGTTCTTGGGCGTGGTGTTGGATAGCCCATACACCCGATTTTTATCGGGTCCCCCGGACGATCCAACCTCCATCCACAAATCCAGATCGAAATCCGGATGGGTCGAAAGATCGTCCCTATATCTCTCCCTCAACCGGCTATTATAGGTCTCCTGAAAATGAAAAAAAAGTAATCATCATATTCAATTCAATAAAAATAATAACTTACGAAATAAAATGGTTGAACAAACATACCACAAAGTGTTGAGCACGGTTGTCAACGAACTGTTGCGCCCCCTTTTGGTGGTCTTGACTTCGCACGTGCGTCTCAACAAACAGCTCTATTGGGATCGGCTCACATCTAAGAGACATAGCCTATAATGAAAAAAATTAATTAACAACAAATTAATTTAACGATATATTTCATTTAAATTAATCTTACCATCCGTTTCGTATGTGCAGCAAACGGAACTGAGCCGCCGGTGTGTGTTGTCACCGAGCCATGAATTGGCCGATTCCAGTTGCCAGCACCGAACTATGAGCGTCGTATGAACTGCTCAGACGTCACGTGCTCAAGATAGTGCGGCCATATATTTGCCGGGATGTATATCAGATTGAAATCCATCCAAACCGCCACGTCGTTCCAGCCTTGGAGACCCTTATCTCTCGTGGTTTTTTTTGCCTTTTTTTGTGCTTCATACCAAAAATCACGCAACCTACTTCCATAGCGAGAAATTAGATTTTGAAACATAAATTTTTTTCTAAAAACATCTTGTATTGTTTTCGATGTTACCTAGTTGCGGCGTGATTTTCCCACACCCTCCTCACAACAATGTCATGCGCACTGTCCCAGTCGAATTTGTCCTGTGTATAAATAATTAATTTTAAATAAAAATAATAATATATTAGAAATAAGCTGGAAATTAGAAATTAACACCAACCTCAAATCTGTCAAACCATGCACCGATTTGAGGTATCCATTCAGGATGTCTGGATACCTGACTCCATTGAAATAATGGAATCTCCATCGATGATTTAAACGCCGATGATATTACTCGGGCGGCCTCAATGTTTGTGAACCTGAAAAAAAATTAAATTAATGAAATATGGATTAGTTGTTCATAAATTATGTTATAATTAAAAAAAAACTAAAACCTTAACAAACTTACATTGAAAGGTTGTCCTTCCACTGTGTCTCGTACTTGCAGGTGAATTGATTTCGCTGTGAAGGCACGCCGCCTCTGCGTTGTGAAACCGCGCTGAAAGAGGCAGCATCGGTTGACAGCGCAGGTGCCTCTTCTTGACAGGCACCTAAGGATATGTCATCCTCGCTGCTAGAAGAACAAGCTGCGACCATAAGTGAGCGACGAGCTGTGGATTTCGTTCTACGCATCTACACAATTTTATATGAATAATTATATAATTAAATTTGAATGTTAAACAAAATTCGACAGCACCTCTCCTATATTGAAAACTACCCAAACTTTTCAAACCTGCAAATATTAACAATAACCACAACCAATTGACCTCATCTATACTAATATTGTATATAACATAACATCTATACAAATAACATCCATACTAATTACAAGGTAAATTCAACATTAACAATTACAATTCAACAAATTATTTAATTATTATGGAAATACAAACAATAAAATATATTCAATAAATTCAAAAAAAAACTCTAGACTAACAATTAAAATTAATGAAAATAATTAAACACAAATCATGCAATAATAGAGTAAAATTACTAATTATTCCAACATATTCAATTACTAATTCTAAGGTAAATTCAACATTAACAATTACAATTCAACAAATTATTCAATTATTATGGAAATACAAACAATAAAATATATTCAATAAATTAAAAAAAAAACTCTAGATTAACAATTAAAATTAATGGAAATAATTAAACACAAATCATGCAATAATAGAGTAAAATTACTAATTATTCCAACATATTCAATTACTAATTCTAAGGTAAATTCAACATTAATAATTATAATTCAACAAATTATTCAATTATTGTGGCAATACAACAATAAAATATATTCAATAAATTAAAAAAAATATAGACTTTAGGAATGAAATATGCTTACCTTAATGTAGTGTTTACTTCAAGACTTTATCTACATTATAAAAATACACCAAAACAAAAAACATAACAAAAATAAAAATAGCTAAAACAAAGAAAAAATCCTTAAAGTAAAATGAAATAGAGGAAACACATACCTTTTAATTTGATGAAGATTCAAGTAGATATTACAAGCAAAACAAACAAAAGTATTGAAGGAAATGAGAGGAAAAAATAGAAAATGAAAGGGGAATAACGAAGCAGATGAAAAAATAAACTGAAGGGGCGGTCGCTGAGATTTATAGCGAAGTTTTACCGATGGATTCACCGCGGCAATAAAAAAAATATTATTTTAAATTATTCTGTCGGTGACGTTTTGAAAATCCGTTAGTACATTTTGAATTTCGCACCATCATTTTTAATTACCCTCCATATTTTTCGCAGTCCGTCGGTAATTCCGTCGGCAAACTGACGCGGTTAGAGATGCATTTAATGCCCCGCCCTTTAGAATTTGCACTGTCCGTCGGTGATTTTGTCGATAATTTTGACCCGCCAACAACATACTAATGGACTAGAATCCGTCCGCCACATCGTCGATGATTATGGCATTTCCAGTAATATTTTTTCAACTATCTGTGAAATGCTGACGGACGGTAGTCCGTCTGCAAAGTCGTCGGTGATTGTGGCATTTCCAGTAATATTTTTTCAACTCTCTGTGAAATGCCGACGGACAATAGTCCATCTGCAAAGTCGTCGGTGATTGTGGCATTTCCAATAAATATTTTTCAACTCTCTGTGAAATATCGACGGATGTGAAATACTGACGGACGCGAGTCGGTCGGTAAGGACGACGGTGATAGTGCATTGTACAAGAAAGATGATGTTTGTATTGCCTATTTACCTTCCTGCAAACACTTAAATGATAAACTGTCCATCGCACAAAACAATAACAACAATGCTTAAACAATACATAAACTTATAAAATAAATATTTCATGTTACAAAATATATCATCCATAATATATAAATGAAAAAAATGTTTTACACAGGGCTTTATTCTGATAATTAGTCAAAAAAATTTTCTTCTTCGTCGTCGATTGAATAGTCATCACCTTCATCGCAATCTTCAATTTGGATATCATCATCTTCATCGACATTTGCTTATCCGCTAGAGCTCAAAACAACATTCAACTCCTCTGCATCAACATTAACAAGACTATCATCGAAAACACGCAAATTTGAATTTTCTTCCAAGTCAATCGAAGGAGCAACTCAATATGGTTCAACCAACTCACTAACTTGAAAGACCTCATCTCGCACACTTGTGTCTTCGTTCTCATCCTGAACAAGCTCCACACGACCCCTGGGTTTCGTTTTTAAAACTGACAACCAATCCACTCTTGATCGATCCTTTCTAAAGGAAGGGGTGTATGTGTAATAAACTTGTTGACATTGCTTTGCGAAAATAAAGACATCGTTTACGTTGCAGAGTCTAGCTTTTGAGTTGATTTCGACCAGACCATAGTGCAGATCAACTCTGATTCCTCTGTCAGTCGTGTCATACCAATAGCATTTGAATAAAAACACTTTATTCTGCTCGCTATGATATTGCAGTTCGACGACCTCTTCTAATCTACCATAGTAGTCAACTTCTAACTCACTACTAGTCGATCTCTTAACACAAACACCGTTGTTGTATGTCTTTCTTCCATACCCGTATTCTTCAGTATGGAACACATATCCATTGACAAAATACCCGTTGTAGCACTTAACTTTTCTTTCAAGGCCTAGGCTTAGTAAAGACAATGACTTAGCAGCACTCCTTCCCATTTGATAAACCTTGTATGTAATGTACATCAATGAATAGTAAATGAGAATCTCGTAATGACATGCATACAGTAATTTTGCAAGTGAGAATGAGTTTGTGATAGTACTTACATGTGTTCTGAACCACGTGGCAAATTGTTCATCTTGTAATTGAAAGATTTGGGATTCGGTCAGCTGTGAGTTTTTGGACAACAAATATTGTCGATGTTGCCTGCAAGTGATAATGAGTGTGTATATATATTACAATATATAAACAGTATATTATTAACAAAGTTTAATTAGTATTACACATATATATACTTACTGAATAAAAGGTCTCAACTTATCACAGTTAAATAGAACATAGTTGTGTGCTTATTTGAACTCTATTTCCGACAAATATCTTCCTCTTATGACATTTTTAGGTGTGGGTCGTCCAGGATTGGAGAATATTGACAAGTTCCCACTAGAAGGCACTTCACCGCCATCATCATGCCGTGGAATGCGATTGATTCTCGTTCTCAGATGAGGTTCGAAATAGTACGAGATAAATGTTGAGATCTCCTCAACAATATAGGCCTCACATATCGAAGCTTTAACATGCGCCTTGTTCTTAACCTTTTTCTTGAGATTGAACAAGTACCTGCATTGAATTAATCAAATATTTTCAATTAAGACAAACAAAGAAAATACTTTTATATATGAATTACATTGCAACTGTAATATCTAACCGTTCGAATGGGTACATCCATCTATACTGGACCGGTCCTCCAACTTTTGCCTCGAACGGTAGATGTATGGGGAGATGCTTCATTGAGTCAAAAAATGATGGAGGGAATATCATCTTAAGTTTGCATAGTGTCTTGACGATATTTGTTTCAAGCCTCTCAATGTGATCAACATTCAACTTGCTATAACATATATCTCTAAAGAAATGACTGATCTCTATGAATGCCCATATCCCCTTCGACAACAAATCACGAAAAGCTAATGGGATGAGTGTTTGCATAAACACGTGGCAGTCATGACTCTTAATTCCATACAATCTGCATTCCTCCGTATTAACCAGTCTTGATATGTTCGAGCATGTCCATCGGAAAAATGCAGACTCTTAAGCCATTTGTAGACTAGTAGTTGTGCGTTTTTCTCTAACACGAAGCTGGCTCTTGGTTTTGCGACCCGTGACTCATCACAAACCAACTCCATATTTTTACGGTTACAGAACAAAGCTATATCCAATCTAGCCTTGATGTTGTCCTTTGTCTTCCCCTTCACATCAATGACGGTGTTGAAAATGTTCTCAAACACATTTTTTTCAATGTGCATGACGTCAAGGTTATGGCGGAGCAGATTGGTCTTCCAAATAAGAAAGCTCCCAAAAGATACTTCGCTTTACCCAATTATGGGTCAAACCAAAACCAGGAAACTTCTGCTTACCTGATTGAAGACCAAACACAATGTCACCATACTCTGATACAACATCATGCAATTCTTCACCAGAAAGATGTGGGGATGCAACATCCTTTTCAACTCTACCAACAAAGAAATCTTTTCTGTTCTTTTTGTACCTGTGATTATGTGGCAAGAAACGACGGTGACAGTAAAAAAAAAAAGCTTTACCTCCGTTTGTTAGTGTGAATGCCTTGTTGTTTTACATGCAGTATGAACATGCTAGTTTCCCATGCGTACTCCAACCAGAAAGCATTCCATAAGCTGGAAAATCATTGATAGTCCACATCAAAGCCGTCCTCATAACAAAATTTTGTTTCCTCGATATATCATAAGTCAAAGCTCCGGAGGACCACAACTATGCCAACTCATCAATCAATGGTTGAAGACAAACATCTATATTCTGGCCCGGGCTGCTTAGACCGGGTATGACGGTAGATAAAAACATGAACTCCGGCCTCATACACATTCCTGGTGGCAAGTTATAAACCGTGAGTATGACTGACCAACAAGAATAAGGAGCAGCAAATGACTCGAATAGGTTGAATCTGTCTGTACACAACCTAAGACGTACATTCCTTGATTCAGCTGAAAAGTGAGGATGCACACTGTTAAAGAGTTTCCACGCTTCGCCGTCAGAAGGATGCACCATCACTCCATCAACCGCATCATGTGATTGGTGCCATGTCATGTGCTCAGCAGTCCTTGGTGACATGAATAACCTCTGCAATCTAGGTGTGATTGGGAAGTATCTAAGTTTTTTATATGCCACTAGAGTCTTTCCCCTGCCAGTTCTGGGTTTGTAATGGGAATGCCCACATGTCATGCACTCGGTCAGCTCAACATTTTCAAGGTAGTATAACATGCAGAAGTTAGGGCACATGTCAATTTTCTAGTATCCTAAACCGAGGGGTTTCATTATGGACTTCGCAGCATAGAAGTTCTCTTTCAGCCTGTTCCCTTTAAGTAAAATGCTTCTCGCCCATTCAATAATTTTGTCATACTCGGCCTCACTCAACCCATGATCTGACTTGATGGTGAACACCTATGCTACGGCCGATAATTTACTATGGTTCGTGCAGCCATCTCATAATGGTTCGTCAGAATCTTTCAACAAATCAAAAAACCTAGCTACATCTGCATTAGGTTCTTCTTCTACGATTGGACATTGACTGACATTACCTTGATTCATTCTCATTGCATCCATAACCATATTCCTGTAATGATTATTGTTGTTATTTGCCGCTTCATGCATGTTGCTAGCACTAGAAGTTGACCCAACCACCATTTCTCACATTCTCTTCTTATGAATAAATAATTCTCCGTGTGCATACCAACACCCGTAATTCTCCATAAACCCTTTGTGTAGAAGATGCATCATTACAACATCTGGATACAAATACTTTTTATTTTGACACTTCCTGCATGGACACCTAATACCGGCTCCAGTAAAATTTCTAGGAATAGATGTTGTGAAATTAATAAAACCCTGAACCCCGTTACAATAATCCAACCTCCGCAATCCTTGGGGTGAATCTCGATACATCCATGAACGATCATCCATGACTTCTATCGAACCTCTATAAAATTATGATGACAACATGTATTAATTAACTATATTAAGTAAATAAATTTGCAAAAATATTGGTTTACCTCGAGATTATCCAACAAACTAATTACAACTTCTCATAAATATTAAATATTCATTATCAATTATCAACGTCCATACAAATTAATACATATAAATTTACGAAAATTACAACTCCGCAATACCATTAATAAAAATTAAAACGGACCCGTTAAACAAGTTATTAATTATTTCAAAACAACACGTAATTCGGTAATTCAATAAAGTTTCAACAATTTACAAACCAATGTAATTTTACAAAATCTAAAACAAACCATAACAAGTATAAAATTATACATTCATATACTACAAGTTTGTTTGAGAAATAACAATAAAACATGTACATATACTAACAAAATACATATACTAAAAAAACAATAAAATTAACATTTAAATGTTAAAATTTAAAAAGATAGAATTACTTACAAAAACTGATAAAAGTTTGTCAGTAAATCAGAACACGGATGCTGTGACCACAAAACTTCAACAAATATGACTTGTTATACTGAGAAGAGGGAGATTTTTTTTTTAGGGGGGGTGGTTGTTTGCAGTAGGCGAGAGTTGGGATGGGGAAGAAGAAGGAGAAATAGAGGAGGAGAGGGTCGGTAGAGCGGTCATATATTAACTTTTGCCGACAGACGTATTCCGTCGGTAATTCTGACGGTAAATAGGTCACGTCACTGCATAGAGATTCCGGTTTGAATCCCTCGGTGAGTTCGTCAGCAATTCAAACGGAGAATCGATCACGTCACCGTACGGAGCTGCCATTTTGAATCCCTCGGTGATTCCGTCGGTAAAATCACCTGCAAAAACTGCCACGTCAGCGAACCACCCCTTTTTTTTAATCTGAATATTTCGTCTGTCATTCCATCAATAAATACCGACGAAAGTAGTTCGCCGGTATATACCGATGGAATGACAGATGTAAAAAATTCCGTAGATAATGGTGACCGTAAATTATCGATAGAAGTTTTCTGTCGATAAGTCCATTGGTATTAAGCGAATTTCTGGTAGTGTTTCTTCATATCTTACGGTTTTTTCATTTCACCCATTAATATCGTCATTCTTTGTCCGACCATAGTTATCATTACAAATTTCTATTTTTAACTTGGCTCATTTCTTTTTGAAACTAAAATGTAATATTACATGTTCCCTGAAGGGAAGGGACTCAATCCCCACCTTTACCGCGTCTAGATGGTCGCTTTAGCGAATTTCCAAATCTGCCAGCAGAGGTCGCACTCCGACCTTTCCTTAGATTTTTAACTATATCTAGAGTTCTATTACTCCGTTTCAAGCGAGGTTGGTCTTATTGGAAAGCTAAGACACATAGCTACAAGTCTTGTAAAGGGAGAAGAGCCTAGTTTTATCCCCAAGACACTCAAAATTACTTATCAACAAACCAGATATGTTGTCCTACAGGGTATGTCATAACCTGGTCTTGGTTGGTGACCCATAACAAGAGTTCTATAGCTCCAAATTGAGCAAGACCAATTTTCTTAGTTAGTCAACATCCAAAACTATAATTTCTATGAAAGAACCAGATCCTAATTCCTTTATCCTCCTACTCGAATTCTCTCTGAGAGTCAAGAGACGAATCTGTCCACATTCGTCAACGTTTCCATTTACACACCACATCCGCATAAAAAACAACCTTTTATCATAAATCTAATAAGGAGAACCACAATTTCCTCTTTTTTCCCTCTTTTCTCTTTATATGGTCAGCTACCCCTTACTTAGTTACCCACATTTCCTTCGATAAATCTGCATGATTTCATGCCCTCAATCACATATAACACATGAATTAACTCAATTCTAACAATTAATACATTTCCCCCAATTCAAGTCTAAGAACCTTAATCTAGAATTCAACATTAAAGCATCAATTCATAATAGAATTTGAAACGACTTATAGGACCATGTTTAGAACTCTTTACCTGGTGAGAATCAAGGCTTCGATCTTCAACAAGTCAAAAATTTTCGACTCCCTCTTTTCTAATGATAGTCGGCTCTCCCTTTTCTCTCATTGTTCAAATATTCTTGTTAATCCCTTGCCCACAAGTGTTTATTCTACCTATAAACCCTTAATCTTGGATGGGTTCTTGAAATTTTGGTGTTTCTCTCTTGATTTGGCAAGAACAAATTCAAAAACTCCCTTCTTTTTTCCTTATGGTTGCTGCAAAGTTTTGGTGAGGAGAGGAGTATTTATACTCCATAATTTCTCTTATTTGTACTTAGGCCCCATTTCTTTTAAGTGTATTATTTTTGCCCCCACATCTTTTTCTTCTTATAATTAAGTTATACCTCTTTTCATTTCTTATAATTCCACCCCTCAACTTTTGGTTTAGTTCATTTTCTTTAATTTAATCCAACCCTCAATATTTTCAGGTTAATTTATAATGTCTCAAAATATTTCGTTCGAAAATTCATATCCGAATATTTCTAAATTCCCATTTTTATTTAAATTTGTACATAAATTTCTTCACTTTTATTTTCCATTTATTTAGTTTGCAATTTATGCAATCTTTATTTCCCAGGGTTTACAAAATATGTTCTTAGGAGTCCAACAAGGTCATTGTCATGGATTTCATCACATAATTACATGTTGTCTAGCCCTTCAACTATGGCCGGCCTTTTTTAAAGTTTGTTTATTCAAATTTGTTCATTCCTCTTGTTGAATTTTCTGGAGTTAGGTCCCCTATTCAGCCCCATTTTCATCCCTTTTCCTAGTCTAGATTTCCTTAGCAGCTGGTGTAAGAATCCTAGGCCATTTACTTGGGGTTTTCTTTTTCTTTTTGGTCCTAAAGTCACAAGAACAGGTGGAGAAGGGTTTTGGTTCATACCTCATAGTTTTCAACAGCTTTAGGAAGGGATTTAACAATTTTTATTCCCTTCCACTTTCAGTTTTCTTCGTCCCTTCTCTAGCTGCACCAGCCAACCTCCTACACCCCTCTTCCTTCCATAGTTTCAGCCATTTATGTTTTTCTCTAACTCTCATTTCCTCTCTAACACTCAAAGAATGTACATGCAACTGTTTGCTAGGTTTTCTTCTTAGGAGAGTGGTTGCTGTAGTGGTGTTTGCTGGCCAGATTTTGAGGAGAGGTCTAGACTCCTTCTTCCATGGCTTCGACCACATCTATTTTTCTCTAATTCTCCCTTCTTCTCCAACATTTCAAGGAGGTGTATGTAGTTTGGTTTGCTGGTTTTGCTTTAAAAAGAGAGGTTGTTGTAGCCAAGGCTGCTGCCTAAATATTTTTGGGGAGAGCAAAGGTCATTCTCTCACCTTTGCTATATTTATACCCCTCTTAAATGTGAAGGGGTGTTTGGAAGGCTTTTTACCCTTGTTCTTATCCCTATTTGGTTCATCCTAGGGCTGGTCAAATCCTTCATTGTTCCCATTTAGAGCAGGTCGGTTCTACTCCCTCACACTTCCCCTTAGAGTAGGTCGATCCATACCCCTTAATTTTTCCTAACATAGGTTGACCCAAGACTAAATTTTCATCAGGTTTTTCATGGGTGTTACAAAAACTTTTGTTGGGCGTTACACACTACCGACTTAGAAATTGTCAATGAAACTGTTTCCATACCTGACGCATGGATTCGTCAACGTACACAGCTCCTGCTGACTCAAAAATCATCAACGAAAATTATGCCACTGCATGAAAACTATGTTGTTGCCGATTTAGAAATCGACAACGAAAATTGTGTCACTACCGATTCAGAAATCAGCAGCGACGGTAGAGTTGTTTTTGGCTTTGCTCTTTTTTTTGTTAGGTGTTTACATTCTCCACTCCTAGTATAAACTTCGTCCTCGAAATTATAGTGCCTCTAAATTCTCAGAGCAAATACCACAGTAACCAACTTCAGGTCGTGTATCGATTAATTCTCTACGTGAGTCTTTAACTGTCGTGACACATAAATGATCACTTCCCCATGTTATATCAATCACACCCAAGTCCTTTCTTTGAGGCATCATTACTAACTACAAAACCCTTGGTATTTGAAACATACTAGTTTTAGTATAACAGTCTATGTGGCCTTGTACTTACTCAGCTAATCATGCCTAGGATTATATCGAAATCATGTAATTCTAAGGGCATCAGATTTACTTTTATTTCAGACCCCGTTTCCTGTCGAAGTTCCAATTATGAATTCCCTTTTCTATTATTTTCACCCCTTCCCTATTTTCGGTGACAATTCTCCTAGTAAAAATGAGTGGGTAACACCCAGTTCAAACAACACAAGCACATTAAAGTTATTCATCGGTAGTGTACATACTACCACATCGGATGTAGCCCTAACTTCTTCTTGTGTCAGGTGGAAGACCCTTCCTAGACTTCGATCATTTTGTGCCCCTGGCCTCCCTCGGCTGGAGTTTGCTCATGATTGGGAAGACCTCACCGGCCTATTCACTATGATGGACTGTTGGTAACTTTGACTTGGCTGCCACATACTCTATACTTGCCCAATGTTTCTGTTGTGGCTTTCTTTCTTATAATGGCCTCTTTCACCGCAGTAATGACATCCTTGCCCCAAACACTGACAGTTTCTCCATCTATGACCCTCTCCTTTGCATATAAAACATTGTTCTAGTGAAACAGAGTAGTCTCCCAGATGCATTTGTTCACACTTCATATAGTGAGGGTAATGCACATTCTTCTAGTCACTAGTCCCCCCTGAAGGGTTTGATCTTGGGTGAGTTTGTTCGCCCATCACTCTTCCACTTGACAGTTGGTGAAACGACACCACTACTATCCTCTTCTTTCTGATTGCCTCAAACATTCCATTTTTTCCCTTCTTCGAAAGTGATGGTCTAATGGTAAAATTATCGTTATTCCTCTTTTTACATGTTCCCTGATGTCCTTGTGGACCCTCTCCAATATAACTTTTAAAGCTTGTGCCGCCTCAATCAATTATCTCACTGATTTAAGCCATAAGGCAATCAACCCTTGCCTTAATTCCTGTCGAAGCTCGTCTCACAACTTCTCAATCATATGTTATTTGGTGGGGATGTAATGCAGAGCAAAAAAGTGAAAGGTCATTGAATCTCCGCTCATATTCTAAAACCGACATTTCCCCTTGTCTCAATGATAAGAATTTTTGTTCCTTCACTTTGCAATGGTACCTGGAATAAAACTAATTTTCAAACTCTAATTTGAAGTCGCTCCAGGTTAGTGTTTCGATTGCCTGCCACAGTTGAATAGTTTCCCACCATGTAATGGTCCGGTCGGATAACAATTGAGTAGTACAGTTTACCCATAAGCACTCGAGTATATTAATCTGGATCATAGTCTTCTCCACTTTCCTAACCCACCTCCCAGCTATCTCAGCATCTTGTTCCCCCAAATATGGTTTTCAACCCATTTCTCTCATGCTTTTAACCAATCATACGACTAACACCATGTTGTGGTTACGACACTCCTAGGGGCTACCTGCAGAATCTGTATGGCTGGAACTGCTTGTGTCGTAGAGCTAGCCATGCCTTCCATCGCTGCTTTAACTGTCTGAACTAGGAGTCTTGGGTCTACATACGATGGGGGTACCTTCGTTGGTACGGTCAATGGGTATGCCTCCACTCTTTCTTGCTGCCCCATCTCTGCTGGGGGTATTTTCTCCATTCGATTAGGTATTCGGTCTTCTCCTGCTTCCACGGTTCTTTCCCGTAAAGGCTCAGATGATATTATTAGGGTATGAGAAGCCGTGTCATCCAAGGTATCTTTGTTTAGCCAATCTTGGGTATTTCGACCTTTCTTCCTCCTTTCCAAGGAGGCGGTTTAGTTCGTGTCACCTGTCGAGTACGTACCATCCTCAAATTGATCACAACAACACTATTATTAATGATCCTCAGGATCCAAACTAGGTGCTCTAATACCAACTGTAACAACCCGACTTTTTCATAGAAAAAAATCGGTGGAATTTTTTTTTGTAAGTCGTTAGGTTCTTGTTGCTTTTCACATTATCATTTTGTGAAGTTATAAATGCATTCCATTCATTAGCAAGGTACAAACCACATAGGTTAATGTAAATCAACATCCCATAAAAGTAACACTACACGTTCTCGCAATGGTATTTAGGGTTAATCGTAACAAATTCATCTCGTAGTGTAGTGCAATACTTATATGATTTCACAATACAACATTCTCAAAAAGAAAATATCACATACATACATCCACCACAACATGTTTACAAGATCGTACTTTCTTAGTCTTTACAAAAGTGTCGAATGACAAATATTCAATTAGTTCTTTGTTCTTAATATGAACCCGTGAATGGGCTTTTCTACGCACCTTGATTGTGTGATGTCCCTGTTACAAAAACAACATGAATATAAGAATTCAGAAATTTTTTGATATAAATTTCCAGATGAAATATTTTGAGATATTATGAATTTAACTTAGAAATATTGAGGGTTGGATTAAATTAAAGAAAATGAACTAAAATAAAAAGTTGAGGGTGAAATTATAAGAAATGAAAAGAGGTATAGCTTAATTATAAGAATAAAAGATGCGGGGAAAAAAATAATACACTTAAAGGAAATGGGGACTAAGTGCAAATAAGAGAAATTATGGGGTATAAATACCCCTTTCCCTTGCATATCAAAACCGACAATAACTATTAAGAGAGAGGGAGGGAGTTTTTTATTTTGTTCTTGCCAAATCAAGAGAGAAAAACCAAAAAAATCCCATGAACCCATCTAAGGTTAAGGGTTTATAGGTAGAATAAACACTTGTGGGCAAGAGATTAACAAGAAATTTTAAAGGTAGAGAGAGAAGGGAGGGCTCACTATCATTAGAAAAGGGAAAGTTGAAATTTTTTGACTGGTTGAGGATTGAGACCTTGATTCTTACCAGTTAAGGAGTTCTAAACATGGTTCTATAAGTCATTTCAAATTCTATTACGAATTGATGCCTTAGTGTTGAATTTTCATTAGGGTTCTTAGACTTAAATTGAGGGGGAATGTATTAATTGTTAAAATTAAGTTAATTCATGTGTTATATGTGATTGGGGAGACGAAATCATAATTGAGTTAGGGGTGGCCATATATATGAAGAGCAAAGAGGGAAAGGAGGAGATTGTGGTTTTTCCTTATTGAATTTATTATAATAGGTTGTTTTTTTTTATGTAAATGTGTGTGTGTGAATTGAGTGAAATTAGCATGAAAGGAATGAGGGAACTCTTGGTTCCTTAAGGCCATGCTTTCAACCAATTATGCATCACAGGGGGAGGATGTTTAATTTAACATGTGAAAACCCTGGAAATTTATAATTTAAATATGTAGATGTGTAAACCCTCATGTAAACGTAAGACTGAAAGTGGTAATATTTCAATGAGTGATGGAAACCAAGATTAGAAATAATAGATAAATAATGATATATAATGGAAGAGATGACCTCTATAAAATGAATTTTGGTTTATAATTCATAAGGACATAGAAACTGATAACGTGTTTTGATGGATAAAATAATGAGAAAAATGACAATATTTTTAGGAAATAAGTGAGGTAATAAAGAATGCATTATAATAAAAGATAGTGCAATGAAAAGGGTAGGACTGAAGATGCAAGCACCGATTAAAAATCAGTGACGTTATTTTTGAAACGGTAATAAGCCCGATAAATAAATAAAGGTGGAAATCCTAAAATGAATACATTCCAAAATAATAAAATGACCTTAAAGGTTTATAAGGATAATTGATATGATTTTTGTAAATATTGAACAAGAAAAATCTAGATTATTTATGAAAAGTCATGAACTAAACAAGTTTACATTAGGAAATAGAGCTCTCAATCCAATCGTTGGATCGAGATGAAATTTTGCATGAAGTCTATTAATATGTTTTCCTACTTTGGTTAAATATCTCATCCCAATCGGAGTTTGGTAAAGACTAGCAATTTAAGCAGAAATAAACCAGATAGTTTACATGAAAAATAAAATAAAATACATAAAGGCATGAATGAGGGACAAATTTGTAATTATGGAAAAAGGTGCCTATAAAACTGCAAAGAGGCCACCAGTTAAAAAAAAAGGAAAAAAAAATAAAAAGAAAAATAAATAGAGAAAAGCGGATAGAGAGAGAGCTGAAGATTTTCGAGAAAAACCAATAATGCTCCGGTGACCATATCTCTGGAATGCACCGTTGGAGCATGCTATGTTTTGGATATGTTGTTCTTATTACACTCCTCTACTAATTGACTAGAGGGATTAGAAGGAACAACATCTGTTTGACAGAAATCAACATCGGAAATTTCTGGAAAACAAAAAGGAAATGCACCTGCAGGGTAGTTTGGTCGCCGGCTTATTTATCTCTCTTCCACCGTTGGATCATGCTCATTCTTGGATATGTGGTGTGTCTAGATGTTTTCTTCATTCTGGATGGTGGTGATCGGAAAACATTTTTCCGGCAAGGTTTTGTGCATGTTGAACAATAGCTTGTCCATTTTCAGGTAAGCTCGGTTTTATGCAGATCTAGGGAGATCTAACCGTTGGATCATTGTGATTTTGAGATATATTATGCACAACTCTATGATATGTAGTCTGACCGTTGGGTTTAAAACAATAATTAGAGGTTGATGACGTATTGCCTTAAATACATGTTTTGATGAAATTAGAATTGTGTGGGTGTAGGTTTTATGGAAGATGTAATGGTAAAATATGTTGTTATTAGTATTAGTATAGATTAATTGTGTATTATGAGGGGAAGAATGATTATTGTGTAAGAATAACAAGGAACATTGCTATATGAACATGTTGATTGAATACAAAGCTAACTTGTTGGTTGTGTGGATATAAATGGGGTGGAACCATGAAGAAATTGAAATGAAAGAAATTTGGAAAATAAAACATATTTAAAGCTAGCCATAAGTATTTTTGGCAAATTGATTAGTTAATGAAGATTGTCATGGATTCCAACTAGTAGGGTGAAATTGTTGTTGTGATAATGATCTAAGTATATTAATTGTTAAGGTTTAGCGCATATTTGTATTAATAATAATAATAGGAGAAATCCCAAAAGGAATGAGTTTTCTTATTTTTGGTCTAATCTTGCTATATTGTAGAGGTAGGGAAATTGTTTGAATGTTATGCTTTAGAATTGGTTTGAATTTATGATTTAATGATGCCAAATGACCTTGGATGATGTTGTTTTTGCGTGAAAATAAGTTGGAAGTTGAAAAGGATTTCCAAGGAATGAAAATCCTCGTTGTCCAAAATTTTAGCTATAAAGGAGGGGCTATTGTGATTGTTGATTTTGAGTCTTAAAACAAAATAATTTGGAGTTGGTTTCTTCATAAAAGTTGTATTTCCATGTTTTAGCCTTTCATAGAGATAAATCACGCCTAAAACTGAGTTTTACAACTTTAGTTATGATTAAGACACTAGATAGTGTTTTGGGTTGGTTAAACTAAATTGATCGGAATTAGATAATTTTTAATATTTGCTTGGAATTGCTGTTGAGTGATGGTTTTGATAACAAAATTATAAGAATGAATATAAACATGACAATGAGTAAGAGTATGAGATCTTAAAGAAAATTCATTGTGATTGGTTTGAGAAACTAGTTGAATGAGAATTAAATGAAGATGTGATGGTGGTTGTATTGTTGATAAAAATTGAATCCCTTGTGGTACAGGGGAAGTTGTGGGGACTGGACAATTGCATGGAGTGGTAGCACGTGCACCTATTCTAGGTAGGTGATTCATCACTTTATTTTGTAATTATTAGTTTTTCTTAAATATCTGATTTGTGTGTTTAATTGATGTTAAAAGAATGAAACAAATGAATAAGTTGAGTGATTATTACAAATAAGAATTATTGGTAATTTAAGAGAAATTACCGAAATTATTTGGCTAACAAAAGATGTTAGCTGGATGCTAGGTAATTCGTATGGAATTACCGGATTGACTTTGGCAATCGAGATGGGTTAGCCAGATTTCTTGGGTAATTAAGAGAATTATCGGGTTTATTGGTTAACAAGGAAGTTAACTGGATATGGGGTAATTCGTATAGAATTACAGGATTGATTGACTAACAAAAGAAGTTAGCTGGAGGCTGGGTAATTCGTATGGAATTACCAGATGTACTGGTAACCGAGGAAGGTTAACCAATTGTGTGGGTAATTATATGAAACTACCATAATTATTGGCAATCGAGATGAGTTAGCCGGATAGTTAAGTTTTGAAAAGATTATGTGAATTAATTGATTGAAGTTAGAAGTAGTAAATTCTAAATGTTATGAGTAAAATAATTAATATATGACTAAGATATTGAGTAAATTAATTAATGTGGTTATTGGGTAGACATAATGATTTGGAGATTGGAGGGGAATTGATAGATAATTGGTTACCATAGTGTTGGTGGCTAAGGATACATTAGAATGATACTTAACACCATAATGATGGTGGCTAAGGGCATAAATGATACTTGGCACTGTGATGAGGGTGACCAAGGTTATCTGAAGGATGCTTAGTGACTGTAGTGTCGATAACTAAGATTATGTGCAAATGATACTTGGCAACCATGGTTACAATGCATATGATGTTAATAAGAAAAATGAAAAGGGTTCGGTACGAATGGAAGAATCAAATGGCATTGATTAGCTATCCAGGTTTGGATTGCTAATGGTATCGATGAGGTTTCATCAGTGCCGGTATTTTTTAAATTGATTAGTCTAGCCCAATATTAGAAGACTAATGATACTAATGAGATTTATTAGTTTCGGCGGTTATCTTCTAGCAACAGATTCAGAAAAGGGAAAATATTGATTAATTATTCCAAAAGAATGAGATAAGCTAATGATACCAAGAGAGGAATATCTTGGTATCAAGTGAGAATTGATTTATAAGGAGATGGTGTTCGCAAACCGTTGAGTTGTGTTGAGATTTCCAAGATGGAATTATTCTTGGCAAATGAGATAGGATATTAGATGGATATTGGTAATAGATGGAGAATATATGTTGTAGAAGAGGTTTATGCCTAACTTTATATATCAAAAGAAATTCCGTAGAGATTATTGTCTGCCATTGTTATTGCTTGTTACTATCTTTTATATTTATGTGTACATGTTAATTTCTATTTCCAGGTCCATCAGAGTCGCGCCAAGGGTAATACTAGTTTAGTTATCTCTCGCTTTTGACCATGTAAATTATTTGTAAATTAAAAGACTTATCTCCTAAAACTTTAGATGTAATATTAATCCGTAAATTTGAATATATGTCTTTAATCTAATGGTTGAAACTCTTAGTACCTATTTGACCATGCATGTTTTTAGTTGAAATTGAATCTTTCATTTGAACTACATTATATGATGTTATTGAATAAGATGTGTTGTGTTGATGATAATGAGTTGGGTTGAGACCCAGGATGATTGGGTCGTGATTTTGAGTTATGAGATGTGAGTTATTAAAAGTGTAAACAAGGTATATGTCGATAACTTGGGACCTACCAGTATAGGGGAGACTCTGCCAAAATTTTGGTAGAAATTTTGGTGGAACTTGTATATCAAAAAAAAAAAATTTACCTGAAAATTTCCAATATATTGCGAAAAAGAATGTAGAAAAATCAGGGTTGTTACATAACATATTTAGCTTGATGACGTGTGTTTCATTATGTCGAAATGAGAAAAAATACATGTTGAAATAGCAAGGATTGTGTTTAGAAGAATATTGTTCAGAAAGTTAATAAAATCGATAAAAATATTCTATTTTTATGTCAAGGGGGAAGATTGAAATAAATAGAGTAAATTGGCTCTTAAAAGATATTTTTTACACTCTTATATAGTATGTGATATGGCTAGGGGTTGAGATAAAAGAGGGAAAGTTGAATTGTGGATGTGGTGTGTAAATAGAAAGGTTGACGAATCTAGACAGATTCATCTCTTGACTTTCAGAGAGAATTCGAGTAGGCAGATGTTGACTAACTAAGGAAATTGGTCTTACTCAATTTGGAGATATAAAACTCCAGTTATGGGTCACCAACCGAGACTGGGTCATGACAGATCCTATAGGGCAGTAGGTCTGATTTGTTAACGAGTAATTTCAAGTGTTTTGGGGGTCGTACTAGGTTCTCCTCCCTTCAGAGGACTTGTAGCCCCATGTCTAAGCTTTCTAGCGATACCAACCTCGCTTGAAATGGATTCCTATAACTCCAGATATAGTCATAAATCAAAGGAGAGGTTGGAATGTGATCTCTGCTGGTAGATTCAGAAAGTCGCTAAAGCGACTATCTAGACGCGTTAAGGGTGAAAATTAGGTCATTTCCCTTTCGTGGAACATGTGATAGTACATCTTAACTTCCAAAAGAAATAAGCCATGTTTGAAATGGAAATTTGTAATGATAACTACGGTCGGACAAAGAATGACGATATTAATGGTGAAATGAGAAAAAAACATAAAACATAAAGAAAGGAATAATAGAAAGAAAGACCTATATTGGTTGTTAATATAGTTATTATGAAATTTGTTCTTGAATAAGGATAATTTATGAGAAATGCATGTGATTACAGGAGGGACCACAGGCATGGTGTAGCAGCAGTAGCGGGGGATCACGAGTAGAGCTTCTACTGTAGGTAGGTGGTCCGCACCTATGCTTTTTAGTTAAATTCCATAATTTAATATGTTATTGATGTGATATGTGAATTATTGAATATTGGATATTATATGAAAGAATAAAATTTTGTGTAATGATGTTGTTATTTCGGGTAGTATCCCAAATGTATATGGGTTCAAGGTGAATGATCTTTCGTATGAATCGCCAAGTGATGGAAGTATCGCTGACATATAAAATATGAGAAGTGTGATATATGGCATGGACTAGCATACATTTAGTGTATGTTAGGATCCCAGGTAAGAGGATCACCATGCATCGACTAGCATACATTTAATGTATGTTAAGATCTCTGGTAAGGGGGTCACCATGCATTGACTACCATACATTTAGTGTATGTTAGGGTCCTGGGTAAGGGGATCGCCATGCATCGACTCCTATGGGGTGATGATGATACCGATAAAATTGGTATCAACAATGTGTTAGGCGGAAATATTTGTGGTTGATTTTATGGAATATTGAATGGAAATTGAAAATGGAAGATGAAACAGTTTTTAGTTGTTGAATGAGAAAGAGTTCCAATGGAAATAAAAATGGAGAAGTGAATAAAATATGAATACATGTATTATGTAATATTAAAACATTTATATAACTTAATTTGTATAATTAATGTTTAAACTTGAATAGATGAACTGAACTATGAAATTCATATAATCATGTTCCATGTATGCGTGTTTATCTCATTTATTCCTCTATAATGATATTTGTTGTTCAATGTATGTTATAAAGATTGTGGTTGTGATGATGATGATGATTGTGGGATTGAGACCTAGAACGATTGGGTCGTGATTGAGTTATGAGAAGTGGGATATTAGAAGTGTAAACATGTTATATGTCAATAACTTGGAACCTCCTAGTATAGGGGAAACTCTACTAAAATTTCAGTAGAATTTGATATGAAAATCGTATAAAAACAAATTACCCTATTTTTCGTTATATATGTGATTGGTGTTTTATCCCGGATAAGGGGATATTACAACAATTTTCATCAATAATTTTTGAGTCAACAGTGATGGTGTGCGCTATGAATTCATGCGCTAGCAGTAGAAATAGACCACGTTGAAGATTTCTGGGTCAGCAATGACGTAATTCATCAATGATTTTTGAGTTAATAGTAATTTATATGCGCTGATGATTTCAAGCGCAGCGGTGGAACTGGACGACGTTGATGATTTTTGAGTCGGCAGGGACTTAGTTTTCGAGTTCTAAAAGTCCAAATGAGCTCATTCTTGTTTTGTTGGAAATATGAGACAAATTACCAGAACTTTCATGCAGAATATCATTTCAAATTCTGATGTTAGCAATGACGTTTTTGGCCTGCCAACAAAGTTAAGAGTTAGCCACCAAGTAAAGGGTTGGCCACCAACTCTTTTGTTATTCATCAAATTAATAATTCTAAATTTTGGCCTATAAAAGAAGGCATTTGCCATGCATTTGGGCATCTTGGTTTTCAGATCAAGATATTGCTCTTGTTCACTTTCTTTGTAATTTTGTAATGTTTAAGTTCTGTTTTCATTAATCTCTTGTTTATATTTTTCATCTTAACTATGTTCTTATCTAGTCTATTTATGTTTCTCTTGTTCATAATGTTTAGTTAAGTTTATTATGTCAAGGTGACAAGGTTACACTAATGGTGTAAGAATATGTATAGTATCAACTCAACATGGACTTTAATGTTTGATACTAACATGCTTTGTATTTGTTATCTTACTCACTCATAATACCTTGCTTGTTAAATGGTTAATCTAGATTTGTGTTGAACAACCCTTGGTACAACAAATACTTGATCCTTTCATAGCCAACTGTATGGTATTACCGACAACTGTGCTATGAAAGAAACTTGAAAGACAACGCAAAACAAACCGTTACAGCAAGACAAAACCTGATTCTGGAAACTAAAGAAAACACAATCCAAATGACCTTGAATTTAATATATAAGATTAGGATACCAAGAAAACAACAAAACTCAGTTTATAGGGCGTTCTATTATGTTTAGATATCCAAACCCCTTGTATGATCAGTTTGCGGCAGAATTGAACCTCCAATTAAAACCTCCAGAAGCCGATATTAAAACAAGCCTAAATTTAATATATGGTGCGATCTCATCCCCAATACACAGAATATGAAGTTTCAATTTATTCTAAGGTGGTTTGCTTATGGTTCACTAAGAGTAGTGTTTCTGCGGCAGAATTGAACCTCAAGTAAACAATATCAGAATAAGTCCAAATTTGACATATGATGCGATCTCACCCCTAATAGACTGAATATGAAGTTTCAATTGATTCCGAGATGGTTTGCTTATGGTTCACCAAGAGTTGTGTTTATGTGGCAAAAATTGAATGATCCTTCAAATTTCAACTAATCCCTCTCTCTCTCTGTTTTTTTTTAATATACTGATATGATTAGAGACAGTAACAAGATGAAATATAACCCTTTTTTTTTGCTTAGATGACGCAGACACGAAGAACAAGAAGATTGATGCAAACACTGAAAAACTTAAAGGACCACTAAAAAACCAAAAATAACATAAGGATATGACCTTGTTTTGGAGCCTAGCTCTGATACCAACTGATGCGAACCTCGTGATCACGTGGTCACGCAACCCACAATCAAGATTGAGATCTGATCCCGGAAAGCCGAAATAGGTCTGATAGGAGTGTGACACAATGCAAACCTGCCCCAAAGCACCAACACTATTGGATTGAGTAGAATGACGCAACGAAGTCAGTTAATATTCGATAAGTCAGATTCAGTTCGTTCAAGAACTGAAGAATGCAAGAATCACTCTCACACGTTAAAACTGAAAAATTCAGAAGTAAAAATTTAGGTTACATATATTTAAATAGTTCTTAAAAGTAACCCTAATGGATTTATCATTGTGGGCTGAACTGACCCCTATACAAAATTGACCCAAAAACCCTAAACTGAAAAACCCATAATCTGATCCAAACAAGCCTTGGATCCTAGCTCAAAACAAAGTTTTAATTAAGCCCAATCATGAAAGAAAATAATAAAAATAACTAATGTGTCATTAAATACCACTAGCCCTTCTTTCTAGCTAGGATGAATAAGGAATCCTTATAAGAAAAGGATTCTGAAACATTAATGAATCATTGCCACACTTGGAGATTATATTGCAGCTCATTAAAGATCCTTGTGGAACTAGCAAATTCCCAAAACCAGCTGCCACATCCTTGTAGGAAAAGAATCTTAACCAAATAGGAAGTCCACAAGTCAAATGGAAGTAAATAACAAAATTCATACAACCTCTGTTGACCAGTATTGTGGTGCCTTCCTGAACTCTGATTAACCTTAAATTTCAACCCATAGTAGGAAAACATGTCTAGAGAGTCCAGATAAAATTTTAGCCCGATCCAACGGTCGGATTGAGAATTATGACTATTGTCGTAAACCTGGACTATTGCGCTTTTTACGCCAAAATCTGAATTTGACCTTACTTGAGTCGTATCAATGTGTATGTTAATGCCTTAATTTTACATATATGAATGAAGAAATTATGTGAAAATGAGATGAAATGATTGTATGTGCAGAATTATGATGTTGTTAAACCCTCAAAGACGTGATAGAGCTTAAACGGAAATCATACCATGTTAATGTCTTGATTTTGTTTATATGATGGATGGACTTGTATAATTATGAATCAAAGTGATTGAATGTATGAGTATGACTTGTGGTTGAGAACATAATTGAGTTAGAAGTGATAGAATACATGTGAAAACTTGAAAAGAATGGGCTACCATGTTCGGCTAAGAAGGTGAAACTTGGAAATGGAACTCCTATGTGATGTTAATTGAATGTTAAATTGTATTGATGATTGACATGATGAAATTGAAAACATAGAATACAAGATTATGGCAACATTAGGTTCAGCCTTGAAATGATGATTTTGTTAGGCATGAAGGCCATATATGACTCTTGTTAACATATCTGAACTTGTTGATTCGATATGAGAAGCTTGAGTCCGCGTAAATCATTATGTCTGAAATTTACTTAAATCATCTGGGGTCTTAGACTAATTATTTGAAGACTCCTACTCATAATTATAATAAATTTTTTTCTGAGTTTCTTATCACTTTTAGTCCCAATAGCACAATTGTGCGCGAGGACTATACTGAAATTCGGTGTTTTTCACGCAAGGGGTCATGGATTGATTTATTTGATATTTCCTTCTATTTTACACATGATATCACCCAATTTACAAAATTTCCTCCTTCAAATTATTATTTTTACCTGGTCGAGTTTTTATGATTTATCGTTAACTAATATTTCACATACTATTTTATTAATTTAGCTTCTTTAAATTCTAAATTAATCTCCCGAAAATGTTCATCCCAATTCATAAGATTTTCTCCCTAATTTATTATTTTTCAATTAATAGTTACCCTATTTAACCCATATTTATCTATTTTTGACAAGGGGTTTACATATTACACTATGGCCACTTTGAAAAATCTTTTCATTTTTCACCTGGGTAGGTCACCCATTACAATGAGATCATTTTGAGAAATCTTTGTAGTTTTCATCTAGGCAAGTCGCCCATTACAATAAGACCACTTTGACAAATCTTTGAATTCTTCACCTAGGTACGTCATCCGTTATAATGAAACTATTTGGAAAAGTCTTTGTATTCTTCACCTTGGCAGGTCACCCATGATAATTTGACCATTTCAAAAATCGTTAGACAGGTTGTCTAGTACAACTATACCACTTCAAAAAAATGTTCATTCTTTCATGAAGAGCATCTTTTTCTTTACAAATCCTATATTTTTCCTTTTAAGAGTGCTTTCTAGCCCTCGTTTTCCAGATAGTGCACTTTTTAGCCCTATCTTTTTTCCCTTTAAATGCGTCTTTAAGCCTTCAACCATTAGATAATGCACTTTTTAGCCCTATCCCTTCTCTTCTTTAATGCGCCTTTGAGCCTTTAACCATCAGATAGAATATTTCTAACCCTATCTATTTTTTAGTGTCTTTGAGCCCTTATCCCTTAGATAATATGTTTTCTAACCCTATCCTTTTTTTTTATTGTGTTTTCTAGCCCTTACATACCAGATAATGCGCTTTCTAGCCCTATTTCTCTCTTTTCGTCTTTAAGCGCCCATCCCTAATAGTGCACTTTCTAACCCTATTGTTTTTTCCTCTGCATGCACGTTTTAGCCCTCATTTCAAATACTTTCAAAAAGATTGACCATTTCTTGATCTAGTGAGTATGTTATCTCTCATTTCTTTTTCTTCTTTATAATGCTTACTATCTAAAGTCTCTTACGAGACTTTTTATCGTAAGCATTATAAAGAGAGGAGCAACTATCATAACCTATTTTTGGGTTATTCCCTAAATTTTACCCTTTTTTCTTTTAAAATAAAAAAAAAAATAATAGCAAGAAGACCGATGATTTGACAAAAGTAGGCTGCGGAGGATTTCAAATATAGAAAAAAAATCAAGTTGTAATTTTGGACAAAATTTAAAGCCTAATTGTACCCCCATTGTACCCAAAACTAGAGAAATGATGCAGATTGAAGGTCAAATTAAATGATTATTGGACAAATCTACAATAAAATTAAGTTTAGGGACATAATTAGATTTTAAATAAACCAATTTGATTTAATCATGGGCCAAATTAAAAGTTTAATTATATTTACGAATTGATTTTGGTCAAATTAAAGGATTTAATTAAGTGCAAGGACTTAATTATACTTTAAATGGGTCAAATTATTTTTATTATGGACTAAATTGATTGAAATCAAGGGTGAATTGAAGAGATTTGAATGTTTAATGGTCAATTGAGGGTCAATTTGCATAAATTCAAGACCAAGGACCAAAATAAAAAGACGCTGAAATTCAGGGCTGATGTTGAAGTTTAGCAGGGGCAAAATTGCATAAAATTAAAAGTTACAAACCAATTAGGAACGTAATTGAAATAATCATAAGATGAAGAACTAAATTGAACTTTGATCAAATCCCTAAATTAAAACCCTAAAATCCAAAATCAGGTTATTTCATTTAAATGAAACAACACGTTTTGACCAAAACGACGTTGTTTTTACAAAACAGTACAAAAACAAAAAACAGACAACTTGTCGTCGGGTTATTATTCATCATCCTTTTCTTTTAACACAAAAAAGGTTGCTTAGGTGGCTACTGTTCAGGTCCATTTAATGCTTCGTCTCTTCACCAAATTTGACAAAACAAACACCACCAAGATTGCCTGACATTTGACTACACCCCGATATGGCTCTTTCTGGCTAATTAACACCACGGCCGCCGCCGCAACGCCCCAAAAAGGCCAACTCAAGTAGCTTTTAACTGTCAAAATTTGATTTTTCATGATGGCAACTTTGAAGCAACGGTTGGAATCCTTCCGGTTTGAATCAAGGCCAAGATTGGTCCCCAAAAGAGACAAAGTGTCCCTTTCCCCCTTTAAAAATAGAAGTGAATTGCAAGCATTGAGCAAGAAGAAAATTAAGGTCAAAGTTGGGAAAAAATCGGCTATTTTCCCAAGTTTTTTTTCTCCCCTCACGACCACCTCTTTCCCCTCTTCCTTCGTCGTGCATTCATTGTCGTTGCAGCCACTAGCCACACTTCGGACTTCCTTGCACCACCAGGAATGCCACCAACACCTTTTCTCCTCTAGCCAGTTAAGCCTCCCTCTATTTTTTCTCTTGTCCCCCCTCCCCGGATGACAATAGACATAGGCGTTGGGTCGGGCTAGCGACCATGTAGGCTAGACCCATTTTAGCCCAGCCTAGATGGTTAGGCCAGATCCAACCCAACTTTTTTTAAAAAAAGATTGTTGGGTTGTCATACGGCCCAACCTAACTAGGTTGCACCTGTTGTAGCCCAACTTCGATGGCTAAGCCAGTTCTAGCCTAGACCCCCCAACAAAAAGAGTTATATTGGGCTGTCAGTCGACCTAACCAGACTGAGTCGGGCTGGACCTGTTTAAGCCCAGCTCGGATGGCTGGGCCGAGTCCAGCCCCATATATTTTTAATAATAATAATAATTAAATATTTTTTAAAAAATCTTCAATTTTCCAAAATGTGTTTTAAAAATATTTGTGAATCTCTCACATGTTTTTCCAATAATTTTGCATAATATTAGGTTGTATATTTACACTATAAAATACATATCTGATATTAACCCGATAAGGTAGAGACTTCCTCACGAAAAGATATCTGCCTTGGACCTTAGAAAAGACCAATGGACAAAAATGCAACTTATAATAACAATCAAACAACAATGCAACTAACCTTAGGTAAGGTGCACTGGGGGGTCATCATTTTCCCCTTACACAACCAATCCCTTACCCAGACTCTCGTAGACCATTAGGTTTCCTAATGACCATAACACTAAGTGGTGACTCCTGAACCTCATAATCATAATTTTATGATTAAACTCAAAACCCTCTTTTCACCATCATTTAGGAGGTAAACCTGTCATTCAATGCCACACATGCCACGATAGTATTCAACCCACCTTCTAATATTTTAATTACAAGATATAAGCCTGATACATTCTTTATTTTTTGGACTTTAACGGGTTGGATATATCGGGTTGGACTAAATTTTTTATAGCTATTACAAATTTGTGCAGGTTGGGCATATTAATTTCATTATTCTTTGACGATCCTAAAAAAAATATTGGGTTACAAAAGAGCATCAATTATACAAGTAAGAGATAAAAAAAAAACTGATAATTAATTAAGTACATGGAGTTTGAAGGAGAGAATGAAAGGGAAAAATATTAAAAGAATAAAAAGCGGTTGTGAGTGTGAAGGAGAACGAAAAAAAATTAACTGTGAAAATGAAAAATATTATTTATACCACGGATTATGGTTATTTACATTGGGTTATATGAGTTGAATTGGGTTGAGCGGGTTTCAAAAATCTCAACTTGCATTCGACCTGTGATATCCATTTATTAGATTTTTTAATCCACTATCATCCATAATATCTAAATTATCCAACTTTAACGAGTTGTGTTAAGTCAAATAATGTAAATATTTCAGATTGAGCTAGTTTTTTTAACACCCTTGTTATTAGCCTTGTCATGCTTTCTTTTATTTTCTTTAATGGTAATGAATTGGACACATCGTGTAACAAAACCATGATTTTGTTAGGCATGGAGGCCATATATGACTCTCATTAACGTATCCAAACTTGTTGATTTGATATGAGAAGCCTGAGCCTATCCCATCAGTTATAATTTTGTTAGAGATCAGACCATTAATTTGATGGTGTATTGAGTTTCTAGGTTACCTAATGTAATATTCTACATGTTCATATGCGCTTGGACATGCATTAAAGACCATTTTCTTAATTGAATGAATAATGGAGCCATAGTACAATAATGATAGATCTCAAAGACTCAGGAAACCTAATCCAAGATATCTTGATGTGTTGATAACAAAACAAGGAAGATCTAGTCAGAAGGATGTTAATGTCGGAGCTGGAGCTATTCAAAAGGAAGGAAGTCATGAACCAGATGCTTGTCTTTAGGCACAGGATTAGGAAATATTGTTAAGTTTGTTAAGAGGTTAGTTGAAATTATTTGGAAGATAGTCATTGGTTGATTTCTTTAAATAATCTTTAGGACAAGTAGTTTGGAGGAGAATTTGATTGTAATCATGGTGTTATCTTCAGCCTAAATTAAAGAGTTATTTACCAATTTACTACTTTAGTTTGAGTAATTTTTTGGGTTCCATCATATCTAGTATCAGAGCCTGGTTATGGCCACTAACAAAGAGAGACTTGACAGGCTAGAGTTTGCAAAAGGTACGTGATAGCTTGATAAGATTAGCTGCCAAGATGGGGAAGACACGAGTTCAAATGCGAGGGATGAAGGGACAATTAAAAGAGGTCATTGACTCTTATCTAGGTTATGTCTTTCTTGGGAAAAATCATCCTAAAATTATAGTGAGAAAGACACTACTTCTCGAGGAGGGCATAATAGAGAGGAAGGGTTCCACTAACATAACCACTCACGATTCACCAAGATGGATTTTCCAAAAAACATTGGTGATGACTCAACCGAGTGGCTTAGTAGAGCTTGTCAATACTTTGAATTTCAAGAGAATATGGAGGAACAAAAGGTTGCTCAAGCATTTTTTCACCTAAAGGGTGAAGCCAACCAATGGTGGAAATGGATCAAGCAGGTTCAAAGAAATGAAGGACTAGAGATTACCTAGAGCTTATTTAAATTTGAGATCATGACTCATTTCGGTCCTACTAAGTATGAGTGCTTTGATGAAGCCTTGTCCCGAGTTAAGAAAACTGGTACTTTTAGGGACTATCAACGTGAATTTAAGAGGTTGGCCAATAGGGTTGTTGAGTGGCCTTAATCAGCCTTTATTGGCACTTTCCTTGGAGGCCTACGAGATGAAATTGCAGATAAGGTGTGCATGGCTAAACCACAGACCTTGTGAGAAGCTATTGGGGTAGCCAAGATAAAAGATGACCAACTCATGATAAGAAGAAGACAAGGGTGAACAAAAACGGTACGAACTGCACCTCCACAGCTCCGTCTCGCAACACCACCATTTTCAGCAACACCTGCAGCTCCAAAACAGGTGGTTGGCTCTCTGGTTAAGCACTTATCATGGGAAGAAATGTAGCGAAAAAGGGAGAGAGGCCTTTACTTCAACTGCAACGAGCGTTTCACCCCTGGCCATAGGTGTTAGACCCCATATATTTTTTTGATTGAAGGAGGAGAGGACGGAGAGGGTGAAACAAATGGCCATGGCCTCAAATTTGGGCAAATAAATAAAGAGTTAGAGCAGGAAGCAGGAAGAAGGAGGAGAGCAAGCAGAAATCACTTTCCATGTTTTTTCGGGCTGGAAGGGGCCTCATACCTTTGTAAGTTACAGAGTTGTTGCCACCTTTATTTACCAGTCACTTCTACCGAGAAATTTAATGTGAAGATCGCTGATGGAGACAACTTTCTTGTCAAGAGAAATATGAAGCATTACAGCTGGAGATCCAAGGTTTATCTTTTGCGGTCACATTATTTTCTCTCCCACTACAAGGACTGGATGTAGTCTTGGGTATACAATGGCTAGTGAAGTTGGGACTAGTCTTGTGTGATTGGCTCAACTTGACTATAAGATTTAACTAGTGAGAAGTGCCAAAGAAACTGCATGGCTAGAAGGATTCTTCTTCTATAGAGATTACTGTACAGTCTCTTGAAAAAGAAATTGAAGGTGGAGGGGCCTTTTTTTGTAGTGGTCAAGGAAATTAAAGATAGTGAAGGAAGAAGTGCTCAGGTGCCATTTGGCATAGGTAAGCTCTTAGAAGACTTTGCTGTAATTTTTGAAGAACCACAATCCTTACCTCCTTATAGAGAAGTGGACCACTTAATCACATTTAAAGGAGTCTCAATTATCAATGTGCACCCTTATAGGTACGCACACTTTCAGAATAACGAGATCGAATGCCAAGTACCTGAGATGCTAGAAAGTGGGACCATCCATCCTAGTCGTAGTTATTTTTCCTCACCAGTTTTACTAGTTAAGAAACAAATATGGTTCATGGTGTTTTTGTACAGATTATAGAGCACTAAATGAAGCTACGATTAAGGATTGTTTTCCCGTACCGATAGTGGATGATATAATTGATGAGCTATATAGTGCCAAGTATTTTAAAAAGTTGGATCTTCAAGCCGGATATTATCAAATTCAAGTTTAACCAGAAGATGTCCACAAGATGGCTTTATGAGTATTTGGTCATGTCTTTTGGATTGTGTAATGCGCTATTGTCGTTCCAAGCAACCATGAATGCTTTTTTTACATTGTTATTGTGTAAGTTCATTCTTGTGTTTTTTTTATAGTATTTTGATATACAGTCATTCATGGAAAGTGTATTTAGAACACTTTAGAGTTGTTTTTAAAATTTTACAAAGCCAACAATTTTTTAAAATATATTCTAAATGTGCATTCCAGCAAGTTAAGGTGGAAAGGTGGAATATTTGGGGCATTTTATTTCTAATGAAAGAGTATAAGTAGATAAAAGCAAAATTGCAGCGCCGAAGAATTGGCCAAGGCTTGATAATGTCACCAAGTTGCGGGGATTCTTGGGACTCACCAGGTATCACTGTAAGTTTGTGCACAATTATGGTACTAATGCAGCCCCACTAATGCAGCCCCACTAACACAATTACTGAAGAAATGAAAATTTCAGTGGGATAAGAAGGCATAAAAGGCATTCAAAGAGCTCAAAGTTTCCATGACCACAACCTCGGTATTGGCTATTCCTAATTTCAATAAAATCTTTGTAATTGAAACCAATGCTTTAGATGCAAAAATAGGGGTTGTTTTATCTCAACAAGGTCGGCCAGTAGCTTATTTAAGTCGAGCCTTAGGTCCAAGAAAAAAAGCCTGGCCTATTTATTCAAAAGAGATGTTGGCAATTGTTGAAGCAATTCGCTGTTGGAGGCCCTACCTCCTGGGAAGAAAATTTCAAATTCTGATTAACCAATGTAGCTTATAGTTCGTCCTTGAACAATGAGTTTCTACTCCAGAACAATAGAAATGGGGTGACCAAGTTCCTTGGTTATAATATACAGACTTGACAAGGAGAAAGGTACAGCAGATTCATTTTCTAGAGAAAGTGGGTCACCAACCCTTTGGGCTATCTCTAAGCCTCAATTCACAGTGGGGGCTAAAATGATCGGCAACATTTGAAAGTCCATGGTACAAGAGGTGAAGAATCACATGAAAGAGGAGCCTTACAAGATGGCTGCCTATATGTGTAGAAAGATAATTTGTTATGGTATAAATTGCATGCAGTGGTTCTATCATAATCTACCATGAATTCACGCATGAAGTCATGTTTATTGAGTTATATGAAATTAAAATTTTGTTTGTTTTTGTATTTTAAAAGTATTTTTAAAAAGAGTTAAATTTTTTTATTTTTTTCTTTACTTTAAATTAATATTTTTTAGTGTTTTTAAATCATTTTAATATGCTGATGTGAAAAATAATTTTTTAAAAATAAAAAAATATTATTTTAATATATTTTAAAATAAAAAACATTTTAAAAAATAACCATAACCACATTTACAAACTCATATCAGGTGCTCATTCAGGAGTACTAAGGACATGGAAGAGGATTGCTCAAGATTTACACTGGAATAGCATTAAGAAAGATGTGCAGAATTATGTGGCAACGTGCGACGTGTGGCAAGGAAATAAGGCTGATTCTCGATCACCTGTAGGCCTCTTGCAACCTCCACCGGTACCATCACAAGTGCAGGAGGATATCTCTATGAATTTGTAAGAATGCCATATTTGTGGTGGTGATTGACAAAATATGCCCACTTTATTGGTGTTAACCATACCTTTACAGCCAAGAAAATAGCAGAAGTATATGTGGAAAATGTAGCTCTTCTCTATGGTATTCCTCACACTATTATTAGTGATCGTGGTGCTTTATTTACTAGTAATTTCTGGTAAGAATTCTATAAGTTGCAAGGGACACGACTCAAGATGTCATTGGCATACCATCCGGAAACCGACGCACAGACGAAAGTTGTAAACCGAAGCTTCAGCAATACCTTCATCGCCTGTCCTGTCAAGCACCCAAGCAGTGGAGTCATCATAGGAGAATGGTAGGTTTCGCAGAGCACAACACCACCAGTTTCTGAAGATGGGTTGTTGGTGTTGGAGCCCATATCTGTCAAGGATTATAGGTGGGTGAAGCAAGGGAGCAGGCTAGAAGCTGAGGTATTAATTCAGTGGAGATATCTGCCTAAGGGGGAAGCTACGTGGGAATCAGTTAAACAGATGGAGAATTAATTTTTCACTTTCAACCTTGAGGGCAATGTCGAAGTCCCAGGGTCGGCAAATGATAGATCCCGAAGACTCAGGAAGCCTAATCCAAGATATCTTGATGACTTGATGTATTGACCGCAGAACAGGAAAGATCAAGTCAGAAGGATGTTAAAGTTGGAGCTGGAGCTATTCAAAAGGAAGGAAGTCATGAACCAGATGCTTGTCTTTAGGTGCAGGGTTAGGAAATATTTTTAAGTTTGTTTAGAGGTTAGTTGAGATTATTAGGGAGATAGTCTTTGGTTGATTTCTTTAAGTAAGTCTTCAGGACAAGTAGTTTAGGGGAGAATTTGATTGTAATCATGGTGTTATCTCCGGCCTAAATTGGAGAGTTATTTAGCAATTTAGTATTCTAGTCTGACTCAGTTTCTGGGTTCCATCAAATGATGTTGTCCTTTGTAGCGTATTTGTGAAGAACTTCTCTGCCAAGTAAGGGAAAGAAGGTGAAAGGGGAGAGAGAGAAATAAGAACAAGGAAATGAACATAAAATAAGATAAATTTATTAGCCTAGAGTTGTATACTTGGAAAATATGAAAACTGTACAGTAAACAAGAATACAAGATACATTTCCGAGGCTAGCTACTAGTTCCACTAATCATTCAGAGCCTGAATATATTTGGAAATTATTCTAGAGAAATTAAAAATGCTACCTAAATCCCATAATTCTTCCGCGTATTATTAGAGGATTTAAGTATTACATTTGTTTGTGGAATAAGTGGTGGACATCTCACTGTGGCAGGATGGTGAATCCCATGCCAGATTAGACTTCCATGCATCAGCCAAGTTTGAAGGCAAGCTGAAGGGAAATCCAATCGATCGAATAGTCCCCACCAGGTTATTTTCATGAATTGAACTTGGATTCTTTCTAAAACCTGCCTCATCATCTCCTGTACCCGTATTACCTTGCATTTCTTGTAGCAAATTGATCGAGAATCCATTGAACTGCTGCTGTGACCCTTCATATTCTATGCTCTCAGAAGTTTTACCAGCTTCACCTATCAAGGCAGGGTTCAAGAGCATGGAATGAGCATCATCTGTAGACTTTATGGGACCCGAAATCTCGAGTTGTGAACATAAGAAGTTGTTGGAAAGGTCACCATTTGATACAGGGCATAGATATGATTTGTAGACTGCGGGGTTAATAGGTTTGTAAGAGGGTATGTCTAGAACAGAGAAACTAGCAGGAGAGGCCTGCTGGAAGTCACTATTGGAGCCTATATGGAAACTTGATCCTATTTCAGTTACGCAAGACATGTTCTCTGAACAGAACTGAGGGAAGTGTGCCCCTTGAGCAAATAAATCAGAAGCAGTAGTGTCTGGTAATGGAGAGACCCAAGAGTGAGAAAGAGCTCTTTGTGCCATGGAATTGGTTTTCTTGAATATCCTACAAATAGCCCACGCATCCTACAATCATAGGAGAAAAATATTATTCATATTCGCAAAAATAATAATAATAAAAGTTTATTATCGAGAAGAAAATGAACGGTATATATTTTGAAGTACAGTACTGAAGCATGCATAGCATTACATTTGCAGGAAGGCTTTTGTCTAGGAGCTTCTTTGGTGGTGATGGTTCTGCAAGAGAAGGTAGCCGAAACTCGTGCATCATCCAGTCAGTTTTGATCCCTTTAGCTGCTCTACCTCTGTAGAACACCAGAGACTTCTTCAAGCCTATGCACTCGGTGCCATCAGAGGAATAAATGGGACGGTCTGTTCCAGTCGCCTTCCAAAACCCAGCTCCCGTAACTCGATTTGGCCTTGCACTGTTCCTGTATTTACGGTCCCTTGGGCAGTAAAAGTACAACTCTTTCTCCCCTGTAGTTGCCAGCTCTTCTTGTAGAAAAAAGGAGATCAAGAAACTACTCAATAAATAAGTTGAAATATTTAGAATGAACTACTCCATATGCCAAGCTTGGCATAAAGTATACAATAATGTCATAGTAATATTTACTTAAAAGTTTACAAGTTAAAATCATGATGCTGAAATTTTGTTTGCTTCCTAATGAAAGCTTGACAAAAGAATCTTCCAAACATGAAGATCATTCAAATGAATGCACCTTAACTTACGGACTCGATATGCTTTCAGAAGAAAGATGCAAGGAAATTTCTTACACTGACGAAAAGGGAGAGCAAAACAAGTTTGTTTTACATGCATGCAAAAACTAATTACTCAGCCCTAAATCAAACCAGTTGCCAAAAGAAAGAAAATGGAGAAAATTGTAAAGTGTTGAGTTCCTTACTTGGAAGATCCCAGGGATCATATTTATAAATATCAACTTGCTTAATCAGCTCAATAGGAAGAGATCGCTGCTGTATCTTTCTTTTGAGATAGAACCCAACAAGCTCTTCATCAGTCGGATGAAACCGAAATCCAGGCAACATCACATCATCAATCTTATCAACATCATTCTTCTCGTCCATCTTCCTCCTCTCACTTCTCTCTAAACCTTTCCCTTGGAGTAGTACACTAAATCTAGAGAGAGGTGAGGTGGAGAAATTAATTAGATGCAGTACTGGAATCTAAATATGAAGTGAACCTAAGTAGGAGAAGTAGGTTTAATCGTGTTCCTAAATCTTGAAATTGAAGAAGCTGTTGGAGAAACTAATCCAAACCCAATATTGATAATCTCAAAAACTGTTTATTGTAACAGTACGTAGTAGTGGAGCTAGCTCAAGCTGTGAGGAACATGAAACTTAAAAGAGAGCTATAAGTAAACAGAAGAGAAGTACTTGAGTTTTTACTTAATTAAAAACCAAATTCTATATGCTTCCTGAGAAGGGTTCTGCCTCCGAAGCTTAAGCCGCCATTTGAGGATGACTGCAATGGAGAGTGTGTTTCTGCGACAATCACGATGACTTTGTAAGAAATATTTGAGCTGAGCTATAGCTATTTAAGCTCATGACTTGTTAAAAGGAAATTGTGGTTTTTGATGGAGCTACCTCATGACTTGCTCTCTCTTAAATCCAATTCAAGGATCTCAAGAGACTACAAAAACAGCAGTCTTTTGAGATTTGTAAACCAAGTTGTTAATTTTCACTCTTCTTGGATTAAAAAAAAGCTCTTCATTTTATCTTCAACAAATCAAAGACAAAATGACAAACCAAGCTCCCAATGTCATACTTTTTTTATTTCACTTTGTAAAAATATTCATAGCTTGAATTTGTTTTTTCTTTAAATTATTGGGAGAGGTCTCTTGATGGACCAGGTTCCAACAATACAAAAAAGTTTAAATTTATATTTAATTCAATGCATGAGATTCTCTGCAAATTCTCCTGAGAAAAATTATCTATTTTGGTTTCCCTTGGATCAAAAAAATTCCCTTTCCATTCTTTCTTAGACCTTCCATTCCATTCTTTCTGCTACATATGAACATGTGATGAGTCAAAGCTGCTAGGTTTGGATTTTATATATGGAGATTCCTCAAATGGGTTATTAAGTACTAAAATAATATGGAAAGGGTTCCCAACTGGGCTAACTTAACCTAATTAAAAAATCAGTAAATAATTATTTGACACTTTGAGAGGACATACCCATTGCCAATATCCATAATTTTCAGGGTAGCTCATAAGTATCCACCTCCAGCATATTGAATCCACTGAACTAAGAAAAGGCTCCAAAGCAACTCCATTGTAGCTTTTTTACATGATGAAATTCAGAATTTAAATATATATACATTTCTAAAAAATATAGGAGCTCTTTCTTGAAAATAGCTCATTTGATAATAAATAATATTTTTCCTTTCCTTTTAATTGTTTTCAGCTTGTGTATATAATTCATGGCTGTAAGCGAACATTTTTCTCAAGTGAATTTTCTATCCTTGATTGGAAAAAAAAGGGGGTTCTAATTACTTAAAATAATTGGAAGTACGCATGATCAAGTGGTAGAGATTTTGTCATTTTGTAGTAAAGCAAATAACTCGACACCATTATTAATATAACGAAGAGAAAATAAAGGTAAGACATGATATAAAATAATAAGCTCATAAGCAGCAATTTCCATATCCCTGAAAAGTTTTCCTGTATCATTTTCTTATAAAATAATGCTACAGGTATTGGCAGTGGTACTCTTCCTACAACCTTTACTAATCAAGATTACTTATTAACAAATATTAAAAAAAAAAAAAAAAAACAAGGTAAATTTACTGTGTGACAAATTTTACTGTTAATTTGTATAATGTAATTACCATTTTTCCCTTCTAAAAAAATCAATGACCATGGTTTTGGGAGTATTTTCATTTTTTACAAAATTTATTGGTCATTAATGAATTGATTAGAGATAGAGTTGTCCTTCTGCTTCTTTAAAGCACTGTGGAATAATATAAAATTTTAGATCGGATATTAAAATGGTTTTTTTGTCATTTCGTTTTTTACATAGTAAAATAACTATTACTTTTAAAATCAAGATTTTAAAAACTTGCGTTCTGAGAATTTTTTATCTTTTTATTATGATTTTTTTGTTATTATGAAGTTGATAGAGAAAAATTTAGCTTTTAATTAACATAAAATAATATTTTAATAAAAAAGTTGTTGAGGCATATTGTACTATTCATGGATACAATGTAATTATCATTTTGCTCTTCTAAAAAAAACAAATGGTCTTGATGAAGATATTTTGATCTTCTCATAAAGTCCATTAATTATTACCTGAACGATTATGGATAAAGTTGTCTTTTTATTTTTTTAAATCACAATGAAATTGCTCATTTACTCTTAAAAGTATAATCTTTAGAAATGGCATCAAGGGTTTTTTAGTCATTTTTTTTGCAAAATAAAATGACTCTATTATCCTTAAAATTAAAAAATTTAAAGCTTGTATATAGGGGCTTTTAAATTTTTTTCATTATGATTTTATTATTATTATGAAATTAATTTATAGCAACTTATTTTTTTAATAAATATAAAATAATATTTTAATCGGAACAAACAAATTCTATATGCTATCATCGAACTAAGAAATTGTAATGAATAGATCAGTACTTATATCAAATCATAACTTCAACAAGCCAAATAAAAAAGAAGAAAAAACAATCTTCAACAGATAAAACAAAGTAAAGAACATATTGCAAGTTTTCATATCTGTGAATACATAGAAAATAGTAGTATTAGTCATAAGAATTATACTATATTTGTTTTATTAATAATCGGTATTTGTTGGGGGGGAAAAATCTCATTACATTTATAAGAGAACATGGAATTGTGATCATATTAAGAATGTATCTAGAGAGCCCTTATTAAATTAAAATTAAAAATAATAATTGGCTTCATTCTTAGTTTGTTTGTTTTTTTGTCAATTATTTTTTTTTCATTCACATAAGTTTTTTTTTAATTTAATCTTTTCAAATTGAGTTTATTTGAGATTGAGTTTGATAGTTTGATTCGATTATGTTGATATGAGGTTTCCGCGATGTCAAAATAATATCTCAATATTGAATTGATGTTCAGTTTTACAAAAACAAAATCTCATTTTATTATTTGAGGTTATGAAAAATAAAGGGACTTGAATTGAAACTGGAGGGAAATAGCCTTTGTTGTTTTAAGAACAATTCTACTTATTTTATGTTGATATGAGGTTTCCGCGATGTCAAAATAATATCTCAATATTGAATTGATGTTCAGTTTTACAAAAACAAAATCTCATTTTATTATTTGAGGTTATGAAAAATAGAGGGACTTGAATTGAAACTGGAGGGAAATAGCCTTTGTTGTTTTAAGAACAATTCTACTTATCTTTTAGGTCACTAGCTTCTTCTTTTTTTTAGTTATATGGGGTTCTCACGATGTAAAAAAAATATTGTTTTTGGGTTGTTCAATATTGGAAGACCAATATGCTCCGCCATAACCTGTATAGTATCTTCTTATTTTTTAGGTCACTAGCTTCCTTATTGGAAGACCAATATGCTCCGCCATAACCTTGACGTCATGCACATCGAAAAGAACGTGTTTGAGAACATTTTCAACACCATCATGGATGTGAAGGGGAAGACAAAGGACAACATCAAAGCTAGATTGGATATAACTTTATACTGTAACCGTAAAAATATGGAGTTGGTTTATGATGAGTCACGGGTTGCAAAACCAAGAGCAAGCTTCGTGTTAGAGAAAAACATACAACTGCTAGTCTATAAATGGCTTAAGAGTCTGCGTTTTCTGGATGGACATGCATCGAACATATCAAGGCTAGTTAATATAGAGGACTGCAGATTGTATGGAATGAAGAGTCATGACTGCCACGTGTTTATGCAAACACTCATCCCATTAGCTTTTTGTGATTTGTTGCCAAAGGGAATATGGGATGCATTCACGGAGATCAGTCATTTCTTCAGAGATATATGCTCCAGCAAGTTGAATGTTTAGCACATTGAGAGGCTTCAAACGAATATCGTCGAGACACTATACAAACTTGAGATGATATTCCCTCCATCATTTTTTTGACTCAATGGAGCATCTCCTTATACATCTACCGTTCGAGGCAAAAGCTGGAGGACCGGTCCAATATAGATGGATGTACCCCTTCGAACGGTTAGATATTACATTGCAATATAATTCATATATAAAAGTATTTTCTATGTTTTTCTTAATTGAAAATACTTGATTAATGCAGATACTTGTTTAATCTCAAGAAAAAGGTTAAGAACAAGGCGCATGTTAAGGCTTCGATATGTGAGGCCTATATTGTTGAGGAGATCTCAACATTTATCTCGTACTATTTCGAACCTCATCTGAGAACGAGAATCAATCGCGTTCCACGGCATGATGATGGCGGTGAAGTGCCTTCCAGTGGGAACTTGTCAATATTCTCCAATACTGGACGACCCACACCTAAAAATGCCGTAAGAGGAAGATATTTGTCGGAACTAGAGTTCAAACAAGCACACAACTATGTTCTATTTAACTGTGATGAGCTGAGACCTTTTATTCAGTAAGTTTATATATGTATAATACTAATTAAACTTTATTAGTAATATACTGTTAATTATATATTGTAATATCATACATTCATTATCACTTGCAGGCAACATCGACAATATTTGCTCTCCAATAAATCACAGCTGACCGAATCCCAGATCTTTCAATTACAAAATGAACAATTTGCCACATGTTTCAGAACACATGTAAGCACTATCACAAACTCATTCTAACTTGCAAAATTACTGTACGTATGCATGTCATTACGAGATTCTCGTTCATAAACTGTTTATTGATGTACATTACATACAAGGTTTATCAAATGGGAAGGAGTGCGCCTAAATCATGGTCTTCACTAAGCCTAGGGCCTGAAAGAAAATGTAAGTGCTACAACGGGTATTTTATCAATGGATATGTTTTCCATACTGAAGAATACGGGCAAGGAAGAAAGACATACAACAGCGGTGTTTGTGTTAAGGGATCCACTAGTAGTGAGTTAGATATTGACTATTATGGTATATTAGAAGAGGTCGTCGAACTGCAATATCATAACGAGCAGAATAGAGTGTTTTTATTCAAATGTTATTGGTATGACACGACTGACAAAGGAGTCAGAGTTGATCAGTACTATGGTCTGGTCGAAATCAACTCAAAAGTTAGACTCCGCAACATAAATTATGTCTTTGTTTTCGCAAAGCAATGTCAACAAGTTTATTACACATACACCCCTTCATTTAGAAAGGATCGATCAAGAGTGGATTGGTTGTCTGTTTTAAAAACGAAACCCCGGGGTCGTGTCGAGGTTGTTCAGGATGAGAACGAAGACACAAGTGTGCGAGATGAAGTCTTTCAAGTTAGTGAGTTGGTTGAACCATATCGAGTTGCTCCTTCGATTGAATTGGAAGAAAATTCAAATTTTCGTGTTTTCGATGATAGTTTTGTTGATGTTGAAGCATAGGAGTTGAATGTTATTTTGAACTGTAGCAGACAAGCAAATGTCGATGAAGAAGATATCCACATTGAAGATTTCGATGAAGGTGATGACTGTTCAATTGATGACGAAGAAGAAGAAAATTCTGACTAACTATCAAAATGAAGCCCTGTGTAAAACCCTTTTTTTTTTCATGTAATTTAGATTGTGGATGATATATTTTGTAACACGAAATATTTATTACTTGAAATGCCACAATCACCGACGTCCATACCGACGGAATAGGTCCGTCTGCATTTCACAGAGAGTTCAAAAATAATTACTTGAAATGCCACAATCACCGACGGAATAAGTCCGTCGGCATTTCACAGAGAGTTCGAAAATAATTACTTGAAATGCCACAATCACCGACGCCAATGCCGACAGATATATGTGTGTCAGTAAGTTGTCGGCGGGTCAATTTTACTGACAAAATTATCGACGGACTGTGCGAATTCCAAAGGGTGGTACATTAAATGCATCTCTGACCGCGGCATCTTGCCGACAGAATTACCGACGGACCACGAAAAATATGGAGGGACATTAAAAATTTTGGTGCGAAATTCAAAAATTACCGACGGATTTTTGACACTTCACCAACAGAATAAATTAAAATAATAATTAATTTTATATCTGTCGGTGAATCCGTCGGTAAAACTGCCATATATGTTCTAGCGACCGCCCCTTCAGTTCATTTTTTTCTTCTCCTCCGTTTTTCACCTTAAATTTTGATTTTTTTCCTCTCCATTTCTTCAAAGCTTTCACCTACAATCTCTAGCAAGTTTTCTTGTGAATCTTCATTAGTTTAAAAGGTATGTGTTTCTTCTATTTCATTTTACTTTAAGGGTTTTTTTTTGCTATTTTTATTTTTGTTATGTTTTTTTTTGGTGTATTTTTTGTAATGTAGATAAAGTCTTGAATTCAACACATTATTAAAGTAAGCATATTTCATTCCTAAAGTCTATATTTTTTTTTTGAATTTATTGAATATTTTTTATTGTTGTATTGGCATGATTATTATTAGTTAATTTGTTGAATATTTATTGTTAATGTTGAATTTACATTAGAATTAGTAATTGAATATGTTGGAATAATTATTAATTTTACTCTATTATTGCATGATTTGTGTTTAATTTTTTCCATTTATTTTGATTGTTAGTCTAGAGTTTTTTTTGAATTTATTGTTTTGTTGTATAGGCATAATTATTGAATAATTTTTTGAATTGTAATTGTTAATGTTGAATTTACCTTAGTATTAGTAATTGGATATTTTGGAATAATTGTTAATTTTACTATTATTGCATGATTTATGTTTAATTTTTTCCATTAATTTTAATTGTTAGTCTAGAGTTTTTTTTATTTATTGAATATATTTTATTGTTGTATTGGCATAATTATTGAATAATTTGTTGAATTGTAATTCTTAATGTTGAATTTACCTTAGGATTAGTAATTGAATATGTTGGAATAATTAGTATAGATTGGGTCAATTGGTTGTGGCTATTGTTAATATGTGCAGGTTTGTGGATTTGGGTAATATCCAGTATAGGGGAGGTGCTGTCGAATTTTTTTTTAACATTTGAATTTAATTATATAATTATTTGTAAAAAATTATGTAGATGCGTAGAATGAAAACCAGAGTTGGTCGCTCACGTATGGTCACAGCTAGTTCGTCTAGCAGCGAGGATGATATTTCCTTAGGTGCCTCTCAAGAAGAGGCACCTACACCACCTGCACCGTCAACCGATGCTGCCTCTTCCAGCGCTAGTTCACAGCGCAGAGGCGGGGTGCCTTCGCAGCGGAATCAATTTACCCGCAAGTACGAGGCACAGTAGAAGGACGACCTTTCAATGTAAATTTGCTAAGGTTTTAGTTTTTTAAAAAAAAAAAATTACAACATAATTTATGAAGTAATCACTATTGAATTTATTTCATTTATTTTCAGGTTCACAAACATTGAGGCTGCCCGAGTAATATCATCGGTGTTTAAATCGTCGATGGAGATTCCATTGTTTCAATGGAGTTAGATATTCAAGCATCCTGAATGGATGCCTCAAATCAATGCATGGTTTGACAGATTTGAGGTTGATGTTAATTTATAATTTTCAGTTTATTTCTAATAAATTATTAATATAATTGTAAAAAAATTATTATTTTTATTTAAAATTAATTATTTATATACATGACAAATTCTGCTGGGACAGTGAGCATAACACTGTTGCGAGGAGGGTGTGGGAAAATCACGCGGCAACTAGGTAACATCGAAAACAATACAAGATTTTTTTAGATAAAAATTTATGTTTCGAAATGTAATTTTTGGTTGCGTGAAGTAGGTTGCGTGATTTTTGGTATGAAGCACAAAAAAGGGCAAAACAAACCGCGAGAGATAGGGGCTGGAACAATGTTGTAGTTTGGAGGGATTTCAAACCGATATACATCCTGGAAGATATATGGCCGCACTATCTTGAGCACGTGACGTCTGAGCGGTTCACACGACGCTTACAGTCCGGTGCTGACAACCGGAATCGGCCAATTCATGGCTCGGTGACAACGCACACTGGCGGCTCCGTTCCGTTTGCTGCACATGCGAAACGGATGGTAAGATTAATTTAAATGAAATATATCGTTAAATTAAGTTGTTGTTAATAAATCTTTTTTTATTATAGGCTACGTCTCTTGGACGTGAGCCGAGCCCGATGGAGCTGTTTGTAGAGACGCACATGCGGAGTCAAGACCGCCAATAGGGGGCGCAACAGTTCGTTGATAACCGTGCTCAATATTTCGTGGTATGTTTGTTCAACCATTTTATTTTTTAAGTTATTATGTTTATTGAATTGAATATGATGATTACTTTTTTTATTTTCAGGAGACCTATAATAATCGGTTGAGGGAGAGATACGGGGACGATATTTTGACCCATCCGGAATTCGATCCGGATTTGTGGATGGAGGTTGGATCGTCAGGTGGACCCGATAAAAATCGAGTTTACGGGCTCTCCAACACCACGGTCGTCGGCCCGTAGTGTTTCAACCGTTGGGAGCTCCCAATCAATATCTCCTAATCCAAGGAGTTGGTGGCCTTGCAGCAACACACGACTCAGCTCACCGAAAAATACGACCACCTATCAGCGGAGTACGCACAACTCAAAACGTCTCAAGCACAACAAAGAGTGGAGTTTGAACAACTCAAAACGTCTCAAGCACAACAAAGAGTGGAGTCTGAACAACAAAAAACGGCTTACAGCTTCGCGAAATGGTCATGAACATGGCAACATAGAGTGGAACATGTGCGCCTAATCCTTTTTGGCCGTATAACCACCAGCCTCCTCCTCCTTCAGCTCCACCTTTATATTAATTTGTAATAAACATTATTTACCTTTAAAATTTCATTTAATATCTTTTTTTAAACACATTCAGTTTGTAATGAATATTATTTAACTTTGATTTTTTGTTTTTGATTTTTAATATAAATTTTATTTGCATTATTGGTTTTTATTACCATTAATTTATATAATTTTATATTATGTATTCTAAATAATTTTTTAAAAACAAATTTAGAAAAAAAACTATTACAAAGGGTTTTACCGTCGGAATGAATTCGTCGACATTTGCAAGTAGCTGCCACATTCACCGACGCATTTATAGACGGATATATTCGGTCGGTATTTCATACACTCACCGACAGCTTTACCGACGGAATGATTCCATCGGCATTTGACAGTAGCTGCCACAATTACCGATAAATTTACAGACGGATATATTCGGTCGGTATTTCAAACACTCACCGACAAATTTACCGACGGTAAGTAGCCGTCGATAAATCACGATATCACCGACGGAATAAAATCCGTCTGTATATTTCAAGCGGGAAACTTTTTTTTTGCGCACAAATTTCGTCTGTAAAACCATCGGCAAATGGTTTTTTTGTGTTTCCGACCGATATAGCGACGGAATGTGGAATTACCGACAAAGGGAAAGCCGACGGGCGTAATCCGTCGGTGAAGATGTCGGTAAATAAATCACCGATGAACTAGTAATCACACACCGACAGAATATTTCCGTTGGTAAAATTGTGAAATCTTGTAGTGGTTTGGTCGGAAGAATGTGAAGTGAGCTTTCTAGAACTGAAGGAGAGGCTCACTTTTGCTCATGTGCTGGCCCTTCCATCGGGGACAAAAGGGTTTGTGGTATATAGTGATGCCTCAAAAAGGGGTCTGGGATGTGTATTGATGCAACACGGGCGTGTGATTGCTTATGCATCAAGATAGTTAAAGTCGCATGATGTGAATTACCCGGTTCATGACCTAGAACTTGCAGCGGTGGTGTTTGCCTTAAGAGTATGGAGACATTATTTGTATGGGACACAAGTTCAAATCTTTACAGACCATAAAAGTTTGAAGTATTTGATGTTACAGAAGGAGTTGAACATGCGGCAGAGAAGATGGGTAGAGTTAATAAAAGATTACGATTGTGTTATTGACTACCATCTTAGTAAGGCTAATGTAGTAGCTGATGCCTTAAGTAGAAAGGGAAAAACAATGATGATTGATGTGGAGCGTAAGGAACAGGAAAGTATAGTGGAGTTAAAGAAAATGGGCTTGCGGCTAAGTGTACGGCCCGAGGGATCACTGTTAGCTCAGTTAAAGATCCGATTTGTGCTTCAAGACAAGGTCTTGGTGGCTCAACAGGCAGATGGTAAAGTAAGAGAGATCAATGAGAGGGTAAACAAGGGTATAGAGACATCATTTCAAATGTTATCCGATGGGCTAATAGCTATGGGTAGACGAATTTATTTGCCTGAGGATAAGATTTTGAAAGATGAAATATTAAGAGAAGCTCATGAATCTCGATTTGCTACTCATCCTAGGAGTACAAAGATGTATAGGGATTTAAAGGAATACTACTGGTGGCCAAATATGAAGAGGGAAATAGCAGAATTTGTGTCGAACTGTGGGATCTGTCAACAAGTAAAGATAGAACACCAGAAACCTGCAGGGGAATTACAGTCATTATCAATTCCAGAATGGAAATGGGAGGATATTTCTATGGATTTTATGACAGGATTACCGAGGGGAAAGAAGGGGAATGATGCCATATGGGTGGTCGTAGATCGACTAACAAAATCTGTTTTGTTTTTGCCTATGAAGATGACTGATTCGGTGGATAAACTGGCAAAATTGTATGTAAATGAAGTAATCAGACTTCACGGAGTGTCGGTTTCAATTATATCGGATCGGGATCCAAGGTTCACATCGAGATTGTGGCCTAGCTTACAACGGGCAATGGGGACAAAGTTGAATCTGAGCACGGCATTTCATCCTCAGACGGATGGTCAATCCGAAAGGACCATTCAAATTCTTGAGGATCTCTTGAGGTCCTATGTGTTGGAGTTTGGAGGGAATTGGGAGGATCTCCTGCCATTGGTGGAGTTTACTTATAATAATAGCCATCAAACTACTATCAGTATGGCTCCTTATGAAGCATTGTATCAGAGGAAATGTCGTACCCCAATTTGTTGGGAGGAAGTAGGAGAAAGGAAGCTTTTGGGACCTGAAATGGTGCAACTAACAACTGACAAGGTGAGGGTGATAAAAAAGAGGATGAAGGAAGCCCAGGATAGACAAAAATGTTACGCAGATAGCCAAAAAAGGCCCTTGGAATTCCAAGTGGGGGATAAAGTATTTCTAAAGGTGGCTCCTTGAAAAGGCATCATTCGATTTGGAGTGAAAGGGAAATTAGCCCCGAGATATATTGGCCCTTTTGTGATTAAGGAAAGAATCGGGCCAGTTGCATATCAATTAGAATTGTCTGTATATTTGGATAAGATTCACAATGTATTCCATGTGTCATTGCTACGAAAGGCCAAAATAGACCTCTCACGGGTATTGCCACAAGTTCCCATGAAGATTGAAGGGGATTTAACCATGAAAACTAAAGCCGTCAAGATCTTAGATCGAGATGAGAAGTTGTTGAGGAATAAGAGAGTTCCCTTAGTGAGAGTATTATGGAGAAGCTCTCGAATAGAAGAACAAACATGGGAAAGAGAATTCGAGATGAAGGAGAAGTTTCCGCACTTATTCTCCGACATCGGTACGTAACTTGAATTTCGATGACGAAATTTTATTAGGAGGGGAGAATGTAAATCCCGAGAAAAAAAAAGGGGGGGCTGGATTAAATTAAAGGAAATAAACTAAACTAAAAGGAAGTGGGGGCAAAACGAATACACTTAAAGAAAATATGGCTTAAATGCAAATAAGAATAATTATAGAGCATAAGTACTCCTCTTCTCACCAAAAACAGATCTGCAGATAACGTAAAGAAAGAAAAGAGGGAGTTTTTATATTCATTTTTACAAATCAAGAGAGAAACACCAAAATTTCAAAAACCCATCCAAGATTAAGGTTTATAGGTAGAATAAACACTGGTGGGAAAGGGATTAACAAGAGAAATTGAACAAGAAGAGAAGAGGGGAGGGCCGACTATCATTAGAAAGAAAAGGAGGGATCGAAACCTTGATTCGTACTGGGTAAGGTATTCTAAATCTACTCTTATGAGTCATTTCAAGTCGATTATGAATTGATGTCTGGATGTTAATTTATAGATTTGAGTTTTTAGACTTGAATTGAGGAAAAAGTATGAGTTGCTAAATTAAAGAACTTCATGTGTTGTATGTAAATGGAAAGATTGACAAATCTGGACAGTTTTGTCTCTTAACTTTAAGAGAGATTTCGGGTAGGAGGATGAAGGAATTAGGATCAGGTTCCTCATAGAAATTATAGGTTTGGATGTTGGCTAACTAATGAAATTGGTCTTGCTCAATTTGGAGTTATAGAACTCCAGCTATGGGTCACCAACCGAGACTGGGTCATGACAGACCCTATAGGGTAGTAGGTCTGGTTCGTTGATGAGAAATTTTGACTGCCTTAGAGGTAGAACTGGGTTCTCCTTCCTCAGAAAAATTGTAGCCTCATGTCTAAGCTTTCCAACAAGACTAATCTCGCTTGAATCGGAATTCTATAACTCTAGATATAGTTAAAAATCTGAGGAGAGGTCAGAGAGTAACAGTTCAATATCTAGACAGTAACTGTTCAAAAAAATGAGATAGTAACAGTTCAAAAACAAGACAGTAACAGTTCAATATCTAGACAGTAACAGTTCAAAAAAAGAAGACAGTAACAGTTCAAAAACGAGACAGTAACAGTTCAAAAAAATGAGACAGTAACAGTTCAATGTCTAGACAATGATAGTTCGGGATTTAAACAGAGAAAAACGTAAAATATTAAGAAATGACTGAAAGAAAGACTTATTGGTTGTTGATATGGTTATAATAAAACATATCCTTGGGTGAGGAAAATTTATGAGATAAACTTGTGAATTTCAGGAAGGACCACAGGCGTGGTGCAGTAGCAGCAGGGGAGCACGAGTAAAGCTTCTATTGCAGGTAGGTGAATCGCACTTATACTTCCTAGTTAATTCCATGATTTATTTATATTATCAATGTGAAATGTGAATTACTGAATGTATGTGTATTCAAGATGGAAACTTGTTGTGTGAATTGCCAAATGATGAAATTATCACTGATAAAAGAAATACGAGAAGTACGATTTGAGGCGTAAACTAGCATACATTTAGTGTATGTTAGGATCCCGGGTAAGGGGATCGCCACGATTGGACTAGCATACATTTAGTATATGTTAGGATCCCGGGTAAGGGGATCACCATGTATTGGCTAGCATACATTTAGTGTATGTTAGGATCCCGAGTAAGGGGATCACCATGTATGGGCTAACGTACATTTAATGTATGTTAGGATCCCGAGTAAGGGGATCACCATGTATGGGCTAACGTACATTTAATGTATGTTAGGATCTCGGGTAAGGGGATCACCATGTATTAGCTAGCATACATTTAGTGTATGTTAGGCTCCCGGGTAAGGGGATCACCTTGCATCGACTCCTATGGGGTGATGATAATGATACCAGTGAAATTGGTATCGGTAATGTGATAAGCAAGAATAATCATGGTTGATCTCATAAAGTCTGGAATGAAGGTTGAAAGTGGCAGAGGGAACAGTTATTGAATAAGGAAGAGATTCTAATAAATACTAGAAGGGAGAAGCAAATGAACTATGAATGCATTTTACCCTGTTGAAATTGTTAGATTTTCATGTTGTTATATTTATTGTAATGTTCACCTTTCAATAATATGTATTTTGTTTCAGGATCATCGCATGCACGACAGGAGTAGATCATAGCTTATGTTCCCTTCTTGTAATCTAGGTTCTAGGGAGTATACCCTTGTATTTTATAAACATGAAAATGTTGGTATAACTTAATTTGTATAATAAATGTTTAAACTTGATTGAATGAATTTAACCCTGTAGTTCATATAACCATATTTCATGTCTATGTATTTATATTTATTTATTTTTATCCATCCATAATGATATTTTGTTATATAATGCATATCATAAATATTGTGGTTAATAGGGTGAGTATAAATGTGGAATTGAAACCCAAGATGATTCGGTCGGGAATTAAGTTATGAGATGCGAGCTATTAGAAGTGTAAATAGATTTCATGTCAATAACTTGGGACCTTCCGGTATAGGAGGGACTCTGTCGAAATTTCGGTAGATTTTAATATGAAGACCATGAATATAGATATATATATATATAAAATTAATTACTCTGTTCTTCGATTGACATGAGATTGTTGTTTTATCCTGGAATGGGGGACGTTACAGAGCTCTTCATTCTCTGTTGGGCTCATGCGCTAGTGTGGTAAATTAGGCAGTGTTGATCCCGGAATCATATCAATGGCGTGTTGTACCTCCTTCATTGGAGGTAGTTGATTTGGAACCTCATCAGGCATGATATCCTGAAATTCTTCCAGCATTGTCGAAACTCTGTTGGAATAATGTTGTCCTCCTGCTTCACGTCACTGCTCACTACTAATAGCACCATGTCTTCCGCTTGTACAATTCGAGAGAATTGTCGCATTGTTAAAATTGGGACAACCTCCTTTTTTGTATCAAATTCTGAAATCTATAGGGGATCCAAAACAAATTTCTTACCTTGGAAATTAAAAGAACAAGTATTAGCATACCCATCATAGAGAACTCTCCGGTCATAGAGCCACGGACGTCCCAGTAGCATATGGCACACAGTCATAGGAATTGCATCACACTAGGCTTCATCAACATATTTTTTTCCCAATGAAAATTTAACCAAGCAACGCTGCTTCACTAGGACTAAATTGGCCTCATTAACCCAGCTAATCCGATAAGAGGTGGGGTGTTTCTCAGTCTTCAGCCCCAAACGTTCAATGGCTGCTTCGGAGATCACGTTCATGCCGCTGCCATTGTCAATAATGACATTCAAAGCCCGACCATTATGCTCCATGCGAGTGTGAAAAATATTGGTGCGCAACCATTCAGGATTAGCCTGAAGCTCCTTCCTGGTTCCTGTCAATATCCGATAGATAACGCAGCTTGGTAATTCTGATGCACTCAAGTGTTCTTCGTCACTATGTCTACTCCCATCAATCTCTTCCTCCTCCGTGTCTTCAACAGTGCCCTCTACTAACAATACTTTTTCACAGATAAATGCTAACTTTTTATCCATTGTAGGACACACAACAGCATAGTGTCCGAAGCCTTTACACTTATAACATTGTGGTCCTTCGTTAGAGGCTTTGGCTTTTCCTTTATAATCTCCACTAACCCCACTTCTAGTTTGATCCCTCAGTGATGGGAGCCTTTGGGTTGAAGATGCTGGGACAGGTTCTGATTTTGAATCCCATGACGTCACTTTTCTCCCAACAGAAAGCCCTAGTTGTTTCTCAATACGGAGTGCCAATTGATACGCCTCTTCCATGTTGATTAAGCGTGCAGTCCATATTTCTTTACGCAGGTCGTTGCGTAACCCAGTGCGTTATCGGGCTAAAGTTTGCTACTCAGTTTCCATAACCTTACTATGTACAGTCAATTCGTGGAAACGATCTGAAATTGATCAACACTTAATGACCTTGTCTGAGTTGCAACATCTCTTCGAACATCATTTGCTCATAGTCAATGGGCAAATATTTTTCTTTTAGTCTCTCTTTCATCTCTTCCCAATTATAAATTGCTGGTCGTCGTGTTCGGCGCAATTGTTCTTCCACACTCCCCCACCATGCTCGTGCATGGCCCTTTAATTTCATTCGAACATAACGAACCTTCCTATCCTCTGAAACAGCAAACCAATCGAAGTAATCCTCAATAGCTGTTAACCAGTCTTCAAAAGCATCGGGTTCTAGTTTTCCAAAAATATCTGGAACATCAACCTTCATTCTTTTGGTCAATTCATCAAGAGGTTGATAACCTGCACCATGATTCGCATGTCCTCTGTGCATGTTTCGCCTATGACACCGAACTCGAGGTTTATGATCCTCAAACTCCTAATTTCCTTCTTCTTCCTCATAAACAGCTACATCACTATTGCCCAACCTCTCTCTATGAACTGCTCTGCGCCCTCGCCGATTAAAGGGACCATACTCCTCTCGAGCACAACGCTTCTCCATGACATCTAGTTGATGAATAAGTTGCTCCATTACTGTGGCGATCTGATCAACCTGGTATTGCAGCTGAGGTTGATCTGTGTCTTGGGTGTTTGGGTTTCGATGGCTTGAGTTTGGGTTGTTTGTGTTATTCGGGTGTTGGCTGGTTGGGTTTGAGTTGTTTGGGTTTTGTTTGGGTGGATTTGGGTTGTTCGGGTTTTGGTTGGTTGCCATGGCGTACAAAGTACCACTGCGGGTTACAGGCATGGACGTAAAACACTGCAATGAATGGAACCGGGTAGCCACACTAAAGCTCTGATACCAAATTGGTGACAACGATATCTTGGAGCAGCCTCACGTTGGAAACCAAGAATAGGGACTATCACAGAATCTCTCTATGTTGGAATCACTCCAAGGAAAACTCAACTCAGAGTTGTAGGATGGCCAAAAATTATTGCCTTCCATATTATTTGCATCCTCCTTTAAATACTAATACAATTTTCGGTTCCAACTAGGAAAATAATAAACTAGGAAAACAATAACAGAATAGGTTTCCAAATCCAACTAGGAAAGTAATAAACTAGAAAAAAAGTACTAACAGAAAAGAACAAAATTACAGCAGCTCTCATGTTGATGTAGGCTTTGATCATGAAACTATAGGAGGTCCTGTTCCCTGATTTGCATCATAGTGGCATACGTTAGCACTAGTATACCAGTCAAGAAAAACTCCACAAATCTTTTTTAGTGTTGTTTAACAAGAAAACAAGTGTACTTAGGTATATTTGAGGAGATTCAATAAGGAGATGCTCTATGTTGAAGAATTGCTTGAGCCAGTAGCCCTGGAAGTTTTGATAACTAGGGGGAGTAAAAGAATATGCCTTGTGAGAAAACTTTATGCCTTGCTAGACAGAAGCTTGTTCAAAGCGAAGCAATTTATGAAAAATCACATATGGATTTAAGAGACCAGTTTACCACAACATGGACCTCCTAGTTTTTACAAGAACAACCAATGTGAATGACCTTCCAAGTGAAGTAATCAGGTCAAAGCAAACATTTTAGTGCCGCCTCCAATACATGTTTCCTCCTAAGAATTTCCCCCATACTTATCACTGAAATCACCTTAGGATGTATAATCCTTAATAAAAATATAAGTTTCTTTGAATATGAATGACTTATTCAAAATGACTTTTTATTTTCTCTAGATGATGGCTAGAGGTCCCTCTACACTTATCCTAGGAATATGCAATTCTTATAAGAAGGGATTGGTATGTGGTCTCCCCAATATTATATGCACCACTCGTCAAGGGATGGACTCAATCTTCCCAGTGCTATATGCATTACTCGCCAAGGGATAAACTTGGTCTCCTCAATGCTACATACACCACTTTTCAAAGGATGGACTTGATCTCCATAGTGTTATATGTACCACTCTCCAATGGATGTATTTGGTCTCCTTAGGGTAACATCCTCACTATTCAAGGGATGGATCAGAGATCTCCCTAGTACAACAACAACAACACTCTTCAGCGGGGGGCTCTCACGCCTCGTAAAAAAAATCATGATAACCACTCTTTAGTGGAGAGCTCTCAAGCCCCATGATAATGCTGGGAAAGCCACTAGCTCCCACTCTCCAAATAACCTATAATTACTTCAAAATTCCTAAGTATAAGTTCAACCTCTTTGGGTTCCACACAACCATTTAGGATTTGTTTTATAAATGATGGGCATAGTATCCTCAATCTCTTAGAATTTTTCTAAATACGAATTCTTGGTATTTTTTTGTTTGAAAGAATTTCTTTCAGTTCATATGCATATTTTTCTGCACTTTTTCTAGCATATACCTCTTTTTTATACGAGCAAAACTCACCACTCTATCCAAACTGGGTAATTAATTAAAGTCTTCATGCATTATTATATCACAAAGACTGGGGAGGCCTATTGATGAACCAAGATTTTATTAGTATATTTTTGTATATATTTTCCAAAATTACTAGATCGAGAAAAACACGTGGGTATAATTTTCCTGAACTCTTGGGTGAGTGGGGCTAGCACACACCAGCCCCAAGCACGCCCCAACACAGATGCAGCTAGTTCTGGCACCTGCCAGACCTAGCACTTAGGTGGATGTTTTTCGAGCTCAAGAATTTTTGTCATCGCACCCCGGGCATGGCCAAATCCACTACACTCATAGATTCAAACATAATACCTAGATCAAACACCATCAATTCCATAGATTTTTTACATAAATATTAGAGGAATTATTTATCAACAAATAGACTTAATTAAATAAGTCTACACTCCACCAATACCATTAGGTGTATTAAAATCTCTCATGGTCTACCATGTCTCCATCTCTTAGTTAAATAAAATGAGTGATCTCACAATATAAGATTAACGTATCACAAAGATGAAATTACACTCAAACTCCTCTTCTTCATAAAAGGACAAGACTCGTGAGCTATAAATACACAATTAATATTTTAAAATAAAGGTTCACAATCTCTTTATTCTCATTATTTTTAGCATATATATTTTCAAAGTTTATCTCTCTAAAATATTATTGCACTTTCTCTCTCTAAAAAAATACTTACTTAACATTTAAGAGTCCCTACATCTATCAAAGTTGATCTTTTGCAAGTATTAGCTAAGCTACATTGACTTACGAGACACCAGTACATGCTACAATCCACCTTGACTATGGATGATTACTAGAACAAATTGATTAACTAATTATCCAACTCAAAAATATTGTTCCTAAACTATTTAAATTTTTTGGGACATCATTATTATGATGTCATGTATTTTTTTTTTTTGCAATGTCAAGAACTTCTTACTATACATGTAGATATATACGTACATATTTATCTTGTCAAACATATGGATGGAAGAAATAATTGGTAAATAGGATAGTATTGTAAAGAGTGCTGGTCAGACGCATTAGCTAAATTATTTCCTTCGATAAAAATCCGTTCATACTTCATGAAAATTAATCTTTTTTCATCAAAACAAGAATTTTTTATTTTTTGAAAATGATTAATATTGTAATGACTATAACGCTAGACACTGAGATCATAACAGAAGGCAAAAGTCAATCATGCACCTTGATTTCATAAACATTGAAACGTGGAATTCCTCAATTTCAAAATTTCTTTTTGAAGATCGTAATGTTTTTTACAGTTTTTTTTTTTTATTTATCAAAAGCTAACAACTTATAATCACAATATTTTCAAAATTTAAGTTACGAACACCAAATAAACAACTCTTTATCGCTGACTTCATATTATTAAGCTCAAACAGAGATTTTAAAAGTTTCTCATTACAAGTATTTCTCGAAACGAAAGAGTATCTCACCACGGTTTTACAAAGGGGTTATAAATTAACTAGACATTAATTAGCCACGGGAAATTTTCTTTTAATCATCAATGATGTTAAATCACCGTCTCTCTCAAAAAAAAAAAAAAAGAAAGAAAGTTAGATCCCCCAAACTAATTAAGACAAGAAAAAATTTGCGTAGAACAAAGATGGGGTGCCAAAATCAGTGTTTCATAGCGTGAGTTTGCTCAATTTTGCCTAAGTTTGCTAACTATATGTTTTCTAGATACAAGGCAAGGTCAATGGCCAAATTGAAAGTCCAAAATGAGTGAAATTCAATTTCCCAAATATAGCCCTAGTTTAAAACCCTTGATGTCTGGTCCTTAGCCTAAGTATTCCAACCCATGCGTGCAACCCTAGTTGGAAAATGAGTCAAACTCTAGTAACCGAAGCTTCCACTTCTCTTTTTGTGTGAACATTAACCCCTTTTAAGCATAATCATGTTCCCAATGTAGAAAGTCCACCACGTTAAAGTTAAAATCCATCAAATGGCCGGTAAATTTTCAAATAATATTCTTAATCCCTAAACTCTACAATCAGTTCATTTAATTATGTCTTGCTAGTATTACATGGTAATTGTCTAAAGCAGCCAGCCATTCCTATACCCAACATGTTCATAATTGTGTTTTTACTATCTTATCACGTGTTATGAAAACCTAACTAAGACTATGTTTGCTTAATGGGAAGTAATTTTTGAACTTTTTAATTCTTTGCTTGTTTATTAATAAAAAAAATTGATCAATAGAAAATACTTTATAGTTAAAGAAAATTTTGAATAAGTTTTTAGCAAAGTGTTTTCTTTTTATTTTGGATGGAAAACACTTTCTAGAAATTGTAAAAAATTCAAAAATATCTTGTTATTTATTAATTATATCAATTTTTATTCTCAATATTTTTATTGCTATATATTTTATTTTGAATTATTTTTTATTTTTTTCAATTTCATCCTTTAGAATTTAATTTAATTTGATATTTATATTAATTGGGTCCTTATTCTTTATTAATATTTTTTTTTCTTTTATCCTTTACTTAATTCTAATTTTTTATCTATTAGATTTGGTTTCTATTTTTTATTGTTATTTATTTTATTTGAAATAATTTATAAAATTATAATTTTTTTCATTTTCATCCTCTTTTCAACTTTTTTGTTTGTTAGATTTGGTATTAATTCTTTTAATTGCTATATATTTTTTTTGTCTCCTCAAATGCAGATGTGTACTCAAATTTAGTTGTAGAATATACTTTGATCTTTTATTAAGAACTCTTCCAACTCAATACTATTATTTAAAGTAAAACATAACCCAATTGGATTTGTTATTTCCAATATCTGATTAAAAAATAACATCCAAACAACTATAAACTACTAGTTCATCTCCTCTATAGACCATGTAAACCCCTTAAACATCAATGCATGAGATTAAGTAAATAAAGAGGAACCATTAGTAAGATAAAAAAAAAAAACTCTAACTTTAAGTGTGAAAATACATAAGTGAATAAAGAGAGATTTGAGACCTAATGTGAGAAAAACAATGAGGAGAGGGCTAGATTTAAAAGGCATGAACAAGTGAGGGATGAAAACAAAAAAAGAAGAAGAAAAACCTGTCAACCTTAAAAGAAGAGAAGGAGTTGACGACAAAAAAAGAAACAAGGGAGAAAAAGAGTCACTCTGATGCGAACATCGTCATCACGTGGTCACGCAACCCACACGCACAGACACCAATTCCCAATGAAAGCCAAGTAAATCAAGTTTGATAGGAGTGTGACACAAAGATAACTTGTACCTAGGCACCAGCACTATTGGAAACGGAGACCCTCACCCAACGAATATTGATTCGCGAACGAGAAGTATAAGGATGACGCCACGAAGACAATTGTTCTTCGATAAGTCGTTTTTCAGTTCTTTAGAGAACCATGCAAAGGAGATTATCTCACCAACACACACACACACACAAAGTGCGGCAAACAAGAAGTTTTATTAATCTGAATTGTCTAACTTACATGTCTGGTTATGCCTTTATTTATACTAACTCTATACTTAAATAAACCCCAATGGACCCCCCTTAGGTGGACTTATATTAAGCCAACTTACAATTGACCCAAATAAGTAATAATAACCCAAAGACTGAGAATAAAATTATAAAAATAATAAAAATCCAAAAATTATCATCCTAAAAATAATAGAATCAGATTTGTCACCATTAAGAAGTTCCAAATAGACTAGGACATCTGATCTGAAGGTAGAATTTATTCTGAAGTCTTCTTTCCTTTTTGTAGCTAGGATGAATAAGGAATCCTTGTAAGAAAACGATTCTGAACATTTATGAATCCTTGCCACACATGGAACTATGTTGCAGCCCATTAAAGATCTTTGGAGAATTAGGAGATTTCCAAAATAAGCTGCCACATCCTTTTAGGAAAAGAATCCTAGCCAAATAGGAAGTCCACAAGTCAAAAGGAAGTAAATAACAAAATTCATATAGCCTATGTTGACCCGTATTTCAATGCCTTTCCAAACTTTGATTGACCTGAAATTTTAAACGAAGGTAGGAAAACATGTCAGGAGACTCCACGTAAACTTTCAACTCGATCCAACGGTCGGATTGAGAATTATGATTGTTGCTGTAAAACTGGATAGGTGCACTTTTTACATCAAAATCTGAATTTGACCTTGCCTGGATCGTATCATTCCCTCTCTCTTCAAGATGATTCATACTCGAATCACCAACAAGTTGAATGAACAATTCCTTAGCCTTTTTTTGAAGCCTTTGGAGTTTTTTTCTTGCCAACAATCGTCGCCAACAACTTTGGATGAAAGTTGCAGCCGTTCTATTTCGTATATCATCATTGCAGCGTATTTTCTCCTCTCTTTCTGAAGCTTGTTGGGCATTGACTAATGCTGTTAACACATCAAGTTCTTGCTTCATCTCCCCTAGAATACGAGATAGACTCTTGGATTCTTTTTTTAGAACACTAATCTCTTTATTTCTCTCCATTTGATACCACCTCTCCTTTTGAATCCTCCTTTTCTTTTGCTATAACACCTCATCAAAATACATGAAATCCCTTTGGTTTCTAGGCTGCTAAAAACCTTCCGGGTGGCCTATGATCTCATCCTTAAAACCGCCATTACCAATATCATCAACGTCCTCCTCAAAATCCTCATAATCAGCCCACCTTGGCCTTTCGGCCCCACTGCCATTGTTAGATTTGTGTTGAGCCCCAACTTTTCTCACGTATTGGGTACATGTTCCAGCCACATTACCATGTTTTCCCACCTTCTCAAGTCTGTCACACACATTTCCCATCATCAAATTCATTCTTTCCATCATCTTCGTCATGGCATGCATTTGGAATTTAAGTTCTACATCGGGAGGGGGCGGTGTGTTGTTTTGCGCTGACATGATAGTACCTGCAAAAATTGGTTAGTGGTAAAAAAAAATATCTTCACGTCGCTCGTGTTTCGCTCAAACACTCTTAATATCCTCACACGCTCACACCTCTCGTCTCACCTTCTTGTGGTTCTTGCGAAACTGAAACCAACACCAAATAGAACCAACTTGGTAGCGCAATCCAAATATATATATGACTCAAGAAGCAATAAAAACTAGAAAACAAGCAAAACAAAACTGCGATGATAGTCTCGCGAGTAGCAAGCGAGTCTATCCGAAATATGAACGAAACTGAAGACTCGAATAAAAACAAAAACAAAAAATATGAAAAATCATGAAACAACACCCAAATATGTTGGATATGATGAAAATAAACTGCAAGAAATGAAAACAACTGAAAGCAAGCGAATTTCAAAAGTTGACGCAAAACAGACTCGTTTACGACGAGTTAAGTCCGAATCTGGAACCTAACGTAAATGATTTCCAATTGAGTTAAAATTTCAGATATAGTGCGATATCAACCCAAATAGACAGAATATAAAGTTTGAACAATTTACGACAAGGTTTGATATACTAACGCAAAAACGTTATGAATTAGACTTGATTAGACCCAAATTTGAAACCCCAATCAAACGATATCCAATTGACCCCAAATTTGATATGTGGTGCGATTAGGACCTTAGTAATTAGAGTATCAAATTTGAGCTAATTCCGAGTTGATTTGATCCAATTTTCTCTTGTTTAATTTTCTGCGGCAGAATCCAATAAACGTCTTTTTGAACAATTTTTTTTTTTTGCTTTTCTCTTCTCTTTTTTTTTTATGCTACTAATATATTTTGAACATTAACAGAATTAAATAACAATTTTTTTTATATGCCGCAAATTCAAGGAGAAGAAGAAATTAGATACTAAGGAATTTTTACGGAATCAACAAGAAACAAAAATTTCAGAAGAATATAACCTGATTAATGGAGCCAAGCTCTGATACCAAATGATGCGAACCTCGTGATCACGTGGTCACGCAACCCACACGCAAAGACACCAATTCCCGGAAGGCCAAGTAAATCAGGTTTGATAGGAGTGTGACACAAAGATAACTTGTACCTATGCACCGGCACTATTGGAAACGGAGACCCCCACCCAATGAATATTGATTCACGAACGAGAAGTATAAGGATGATGCCACGAAGACATTTGTTCTTCGATAAGTCATTTTTCAGTTCTTTAGAGAACCATGGAAGGGAGATTATCTCACCAACACACACACACACAAAGTGCGGCAAACAAGAAGTTTTATTAATCTGAATTGTCTAACTTACATGTCTGGTTATGCCTTTATTTATACTAACTCTAGACTTAAATAAACCCTAATGGACCCCCCTTAGGTGGACTTATATTAAGCCCACTTACAATTGACCCAAATAAGTAATAATAACCCAAAGACTAAGAAGAAAATAATAAAAATAATAAAAATCCGAAAATTACCATCCTAAATATGCTAGAATCAAATTTGTCACCATTAAGAAGTTCCAAATAGACTAGGACATCTGATCTGAAGGTAGAATTTATTCTGAAGTCTTCTTTCCTTTTTGTAGCTAGGATGAATAAGGAATCATTGTAATGAACATTTATGAATCCTTGCCACACATGGAAACTATGTTGCAGCCCATTAAAGATCTGGAGAATTAGGAGATTCCCAAAATAAGCTGCCACATCCTTTTAGGAAAAGAATCCTAGCCAAATAGGAAGTCCACAAGTCAAAAGGAAGTAAATAACAAAATTCATATAGCCTTTGTTGACCCGTATTTTGATGCCTTTCCAAACTCTGATTGACCTGAAATTTTAAACCAAGGTAGGACTCGGGAGACTCCACGTAAACTTTCAGCTCGATCCAACGGTCGGATTGAAAATTATGACTGTTGTTGTAAAACTGGATAGGTGCACTTTTTACGTCAAAATCCGAATTTGACCTTTCCTGGATCATATCACACTCACTTCTTCAACACCTTCTCTCAAGAACAAACAAGAAAAACCACATCAATCAAACATATGAGAGGAAACAAAAACGTTGAGTGAGGATTTAAACACCAAAAGACAAGATAAAGTGAGGGAGAAGAACAAGAAGAAGTTGGCGGCAATAGAAGAAGAGAAGTCGAAATATTTGAGGGAGAAGGGATTTCAAGGAGCAAAAAACACAACTAGGACAAAACTAAACCTTCCTAAAGCAATTCCAAATGTTTTCGGGTAAGTTTTATGCAAAAATAGTAGCCCTTATATTAGAGTTCTTGAGTAATTTTCTGGGTAAGTTAAAAGTGAGGATGGAATATGGAAGAGAGGTAAAGAAAGGCTTGATAATGTTCTTAACCAAATTAAAGGACAAGGAGACAAAGAAAAGGGTTACAAGCCTTCAGTCAAACATGAACAAAGATAGGGGAAAAAACATTCTTGATACTAGTTAAGCATGCATGTTGAAATAACTATGTTGAATCCTATCATAAATTATGATGTGTTGGAAATTGAGACATATGAACAAATCTCTATTACACATACTCTTGAGAAGCCTAACCTTTAAATAAATTATATTCCCATATGTGATTATTGATGTGAAAATGAAATTCTGTAAGTAATTATGACTGAAGAAAGAAAACAAATGCATGAAAAATAATGGTTTATGTGTTGGACATTCAAACCGGAAATCTGGGCTGTGTTGTTAGTTAACTTGTGACCAGAAATTGACTTAGATAAAGATGTAATATGGAGTATTGTCCTTCATGAAAGTTTTAGAATTGGGTGTTAAATTTTAAATGGAACTGAAATCACCTAAATTGGAGCTTTAGAACTCTAGATATTGATAGAAAACTGAAGACAGGTCAAATTGAAAAATTCTATACACCATGTGCTCCAGACCTTGAACTGAAATTTTAGGCTTATAGATGAGAGAAATTGGGATAAGTATCTTCGTGAAAGATGTTTGCCTTCATGTTAACTATCACAAGAAATAAGCCTTACTCCATTTAGAGCTATAGAACTCTAGATATGGATAAAACACAAGGTAGAGGTGGCTATGCGTTACAGGACAAACCTGCATACCACTGTATTTTGATAAATTTGAGTGTATGAACGGTAATACTGGGTTGACCCAGTTCATCCCATATGTGTTATTGTGTGTTAGCTTACTAAGGAAAAAAGCCTCGAAGGGAACCGAGTCCTCCAACTCTAGTGGAGGAAGAAACACTAAACAATATTTTAGTGCACTTGTCATGTGTTGTCTAAATATAATGAGTTGAGATGGAATTTAATAGAGGTGATTCTTACATAAAGAATGAGTATATAAACTCATTAAAGCATATGTTGATGGGAAAATATTTGTATGGTACATAAGAAATGTCGGGCACAGGGTTTTCCATCAGAGGAACTGACGCTACCGGAGAAGCAGGTAAACGACATCTTGCCTATAATGAACTTAGTTAAATCTAAAATTTTTGAATTCTTGACAAATATTGAGGATCTGAAAGGTTATGGATAAAATTTTAGGATACAATGTAAGACCGATACAATTGAAATGTTTTCGTAATGATCAAAAGACCAATGAAAAAAAATCATCTGCAAAGTCATCAGAAATTAACGAATTTGAATTGATCATAAATCATGGAGTCAAGTCTGAAACCTTAATTCATGAATGAATAACGAACAACTTAGTAATATGGATGATTCATGAATGTAATATGAGCCTAAAAAGGATTTGAATTGCTTTCGCAATGAGCGAAAGCCATTGTTGGAATTGTTTCTAGAATTATGGAAACCATTGAATATGGGTCACTTTCACAATAAGCGAAAGCCAATGTTGGGATTCATTTTTGAAATCGCAGAAACCATTGAAATTGGATTGCTTTCACAATGATCAAAAGCCAATGTGGGGATTTGTTTTTGAAATCATAGAAACCATTGAAATTGGATTGCTTTTGCAATAAGCGGAAGTCAATGTTAGGAATTGTTACTAAAATCGCAGAAACCATTGAAATTGGATTGCTTTTACAATGAGCGAAAGCCAATGTTGGGAATTGTTTCCGGAATCACAACAACCTTTGAAATTGGATTGCTTTCACAATTAGCGAAAGCCAATGTTAGGATTAAACCCCTAGAGTTGTGGGAAACATTGAAATTGATTTGCTTATGATGTGCCGTGAATGATTCGAAAATCGACAACAATGAATCTGACGAAAATGGATGAAGGATGGGTCTTGTTGTGTTGTCTTTCTTTTGGTGTTTAGGCTGGATTATAGTGATTTCAAGGTAAATAAGATGGAGGATAGACTAGAATGATACTTTGATAAGTCGATCTGGACGCCACAAAGATCAATCTAGGATTTCGACGCCACACTCTTTGTGATTGAAGAGTGATAAGTCAGGTAGGGTTCTTCACAAAATCAATTTGGAAGAACAACTCTTAATTCTGTGAATTAAGTTTCAAATCTTGGCCAAAAGTTCTTTATTACATATTCTGATACTATATTTATAATTGGAACATCCCTCCAAAGTTAGGAATAATTCAACATGGCAGAAGTCAAGCCCAAAAAACAGACTTTGACAAACTAACCTAGACAAATTAACTAGCACACGTTTTTTGACCTTTTTAACATAAACAGATCAAATTTAAAACAACCATATCTTCTTATACAAAAGTCCAATGCAATCATGGTTGGACAATCTAGAAAGAACACATTCTGAACTTGAAATCCACCTAGATTAGTCTTGTTTTCACATGCAATGGATGACTTCAAATTCGGGTTCAAATTCATTTGCTATTCTGACCATAAACAGCATCAATTCCTTCACTTATTTGCATATCAACCCAAATTCAAGTAGCCCAGCATCAAAAGAACAATTAAGGGCTTTTCTCAACTCCAAGTTCCAATTGTAGGTAAATAAACATCCTTGAACCAATTTCAAACTGATTGCTAATTTTTAACTCTGACGCAGCTTCAATCATTCCAATTTGACTCGTCAATGCCCTTTGTAGTTGTTTCGCTCTGGCTCTTGTCATTGGACCATCTGAATCCTCTTGTACATTAGTTTTTGCTTTACAAGATGGATTATAATTCCCATGATGCACATTATCAGCCCCGGGTTGAAAATGATTTGTCCTCAAATCAGAATCGTCATCGTTATCCAAGTATGGAGTCAAGTCTTTCACATTAAAAGTAGCTGATACGTTGTAATTACCAGGAAGATCTACCTTATACGCATTGTCATTCACCTTCTCTATAATCCGAAATGGACCATCAGCTCTTGGCATCAACTTGGACTTACGTTTGCTTGGGAATCTGCCCTTGCTAATATGAATCCAAACAAGATCTCCAGGTTCAAACCTAACCATTTTCCGCCCCTTGTTAGCCTGTTTAGCATACTTTATCGTTTTCTCCTCAATATATAATCGAACCTGCTCATGTAGTTTCGTCATCAATTCTGCCTTTCTAATTCCATCCATAGATGTCCTCTCATCAATTGGAATATGAATAAGATCAATAGGAACACAAGGATTAAAGCCATACACAACCTCAAATGGTGAACATTTTGTAGCCCCATGCACACTACGATTATATGCAAACTCCACAATAGGCAAACAAGTATCCTAACTCTTCAAATTCTTATGTATAACAGCTCGTAACAAAGAAGATAAAGTTCGGTTTACTACCTCAGTTTGTCCATCAGTTTGTGGATGACATGCCGTACTGAAAAGTAACTTCGTTCCAAGCTTCCTCCAAAGAGTCTTCCAAAAATGGCTTAAGAACTTTGTATCACGATCAGAGACAATGCTTTTAGGAACTCCATGCAAACGAACAATCTCTTGAAAGAACAAATCAGCAACATGTACTGCATCATCAGTTTTGTTGCAAGGAATGAAATGAGACATTTTGGAGAATCGATCAACCACGACCATTATTGAATCCTTTCCACGCTGTGTTCTTGGTAACCCAAGTACAAAGTCCATGCTAACATCCATCCATGGTTGCTCTGGAATAGGCAATGGCATATACAGTCCATATGCATTCTCTTTACCCTTAGCTTTCTTGCAAATAGCACATCTCTCAATCACCTTGTGCACATCCCGTAACATGCTAGGCCAAAAGAAATGTTCTTTCAGCAGCTCATAAGTCTTCTTCTCCCCAAAATGACCACTAAGACCACCACCATGAGTGTAAACCCCGGGGAAAAATAAAGGTTGCTTAGATTGCAAACTAACTACATGAGAAATAAAAGTGAAGAAATTTATGCATATGGTTAAATAAAAACGGGAATTTAGAAATTTTTGGATATAAGTTTATGGACGAAATATTTCGAGACAATATAAATCAACCCAAAAATGTAAAAAGAAGTGGGGGCAAAACGAATACATTTAAAGAAAATGGGGTCTAAATGCAAATAAGAATAATTATAGAGCATAAATACTACTCTTCTTATCAAAAATAGATCTGCAACTATCGTGAAGAAAGAAGAGAGGGAGTTTTGGTATCTATTTCTACAAATCAAGATAGAAACACCAAAATTTCAAGAACCCATCCAAGATTAAGGGTTTATAGATGGAATAAACACTTGTGGGCAAGTGATTAACAAGGAAATTGAACAAGAAGAGAAGATGGAGGGCTGGCTATCATTAGATAAGAAAGGAGGAAGTTGAAAATCTTCAACTGGTTGAAGATCAAAACCTTAATTCGTACCGGGTAAGGTGTTCTAAACATGATCTTATAAGTCATTTTAAATTCGATAAGGAATTGATGCCTTGATGTGAATTATAGATTAGGGTTCTTAGACTTAAATTTGGGGGAAAAGTATTTGTTGTAAAAATTAAGTTAATTCATGTGTGGAATGTTATTTGGGGACGTGAAACAATGATAATTTACCCAGAAAATATAGCTTGGGAAATTTATGTGTGAAGGGAAGGGGGGGTGACGAATCTGGACAGACTCGTCTCCTGACTTTCAGTAAGATTTCAGATAGGAGGATGAGGGAGAACCAGTGTCCTTCATAGAAATTATAGTTTTGGATGTTAGCTAACTAAGGAAATTGGTCTTGCTCAATTTAGAGCTGTAGAACTCCAGTTATGGGTTATCAACCGAGACGGGGTCATGACAGACCCTGTAGAGCAGTAAGTCTGATTTTTGATGAGCAATTATGACTATCTTAGGGGCAGAACTGGGTTCTCCTTCCTCAGGGGACTTGTAGCCCCATGTCTTAGTTTTCCAACGAGACCAATCTTGCTTGCAACGGAGTTCTATAACTCTAGATATAGTTAAAAATCTAAAGAGAGGTCGGACAGTAACAGTTCAATGTCTAGACAGTAACAGTTCAATATCTTGACAGTAATAGTTCAAGACAGTAATAGTTCAATGTCTAGACAGTAACAGTTCAAAAATGAGACAGTAACAGTTGGACAATAACAGTCCAAGCGTCTGTTAATGAGCGATTTTGACTACCTTAGAGGCAGAACTGGGTTCTTCCCAAAACATATAACTTGTAGCCTCATGTCTTACCTTTCCAACGCCACAAATTTCACTTGAATCGGAGTTCTATAACTCCAGATATAGTTAAAAATCTGAGGAGAGGTCAGACAATAACAGTTCAAAAATGGACAGTAACAGTTGGACAATAACAGTCCAAACGTCTGTTAATGAGCGATTTTGACTACCTTAGAGGCAGAACTGGGTTCTTCCCAAAACATATAACTTGTAGCCTCATGTCTTACCTTTCCAACGCCACAAATTTCACTTGAATCGGAGTTCTATAACTCTAGATATAGTTAAAAATCTGAGGAGAGGTCAGACAGTAACAGTTCAAAAATAGACAGTAACAGTTGGACAGTAACAGTCCAAGCGTCTGTTAATGAGCGATTTTGACTACCTTAGAGGCAGAACTGGGTTCTTCCCAAAACATATAACTTGTAGCCTCATGTCTTACCTTTCCAACGCCATAAATTTCGCTTGAATCGGAGTTCTATAACTCCAGATATAGTTAAAAATCTGAGGAGAGGGCAGACAGTAACAGTTCAAAGACGAAGCAGTAACAGTTGGACAGTGAAAGTCCAAATATAAAGAAAGGAATGATAACTAGGATTGGAAAAAGAACGATAGTAATAATGAGTGAAATGAGAAAAACATAAAGTACTAAGAAATGACTGAAAGAAAGACTTATTGGTTGTTGATATGGTTATTATAAAACATATCCTTGAGTGAGGAAAATTTATGAGATAAACCTGTGATTTGCAGGAGGGACCACATACATGGTGCAACATCAGCAGCAGGGGAGCACGAGTAGAGCTTCTATTGCAGGTAGGTGATTCACACCTATGCTTCCTAGTTAAATTCCATGATTTAATATATTTTGATGTGAAATGTGAATTACTGAATGTATGTGTATTCAAGGTGAAAAGTTGTTATGTGAATTGCCAAGTGATGAAATTATCACTGAAAAAGGAAAACATGAGAAGTGTGATTTGAGGCATAAACTAGCATACATTAAGTGTATGTTAGGATCCCGGGTAAGGGGATCACCATGTATTGTCTAGCATACATTGAGTGTATGTTAGGATCCCGGGTAAGGGGATCACCCTATATTGGCTAGCATACATTTAGTGTATGTTAGGATCTCGGGTAAGGGGATCGTCACGAATGGACTAACATACATTTAGTGTATGTTAGGATCCCGGGTAAGGGGATCTCCACGTATTGGCTACCATACATTCAGTGTATGTTAGGATCCCAGGTAAGGGGATCACCATGAAATGGCCAGCATACATTCACTGTGTGTTAGGATCCCGGGTAAGGGGATCTCCACGTATTGGCTACCATACATTCAGTGTATGTTAGGATCCCGGGTAAAGGGATCACCATGGAATGGCCAGCATACATTCATTGTATGTTAGGATTCCGGGTAAAGGGATCGCCTTATATCGACTCCTATGAGGTGGTGATGACGATACTAGTGAAATTGGTATCGGGAATGTGATAAGCAAAAGTAATCACGTTGATGTCTGGAATGAAGGTTGATAGTGGTAGAGGGAACGATTATCAATAGTTGAATAAGGAAGAGATTTTAAATTAAAAAAAAAAAACTAGAAGGGAGAAGTAAATGAAATATGAATGCATGTTGCCCTGTTGAAATTATTAGATATTCATATTGTTATATTTATGGAAATATTCACCTCGCAATAATATGTATTTTGTTTCAGGATCATCGCATGCACGACAGGAGTAGATCCTAGCTTATGTTTCCTTTTTGAAGTCTAGGTTCTAGGGAGTATACCCTTGTATTTTGTAAACATGAAAATGGTTGTATAACTTAATTTGTATAATAAATGTTTAAACTTGATTGGATGAATTTAACGTTGTAGTTTATATAACCATATTTCATGTCTATGAATTTATATTTATTTAAA